>NW_028318727.1:1420000-1685000 GCF_062004578.1 Staurois parvus
TTCCCCCCCTTCCAGTCCGGACACTTTCCCCCCCTTCCAGTCAGGACACTTTCACCCCCTTCCAGTCCAGACACTTTCACCCCCTTCCAGTCCGGACACTTTCACCCCCTTCCAGTCCGGACACTTTCACCCCCTTCCAGTCCGGACACTTTCCCCACCTTCCAGTCCAGACACTTTCCCCCCCTTCCAGTCTGGACACTTTCACCCCCTTCCAGTCTGGACACTTTCACCCCCTTCCAGTCTGGACACTTTCCCCCCCTCCAGTCCGGACACTTTCCCCCCCTTCCAGTCCGGACACTTTCCCCACCTTCCAGTCCGGACACTTTCCCCCCCTTCCAGTCCGGACACTTTCCCCCCCTTCCAGTCCGGACACTTTCACCCCCTTCCAGTCCGGACACTTTCACCCCTTTCCTGTCCAGGACCATTTTCAGCTCTATCACACTTTGAATGACAATTGCGCGGTCATGCAACACTGTACCCATATGAATTTTTTAGCATTTTTTGAGACAGATAAAACTTTATTTTGGTGCTATTTATTCACCACTGGGATTTTTATTTTTTTTTTTTGCTATATAAATGAAAAAGTCCAAACATTTTGAAAAAAAAGTGTTTTTCTTATAAAATTTTGCAAATAAATAATCTTTCTTCATAAATCTTGGCCACAATTATTCAGTTATCTTTTTAGTAAAAAAAAATAACCCAAATTATTTTATAACCACAAATTATTATTTTTCAAACATTTTTATTTAATTTTTTTATATTTATTTATTTATTTCAGGTACTTATACAGCGCCGTCAATATACGCAGCACTTTACATATATATTGTACATTCACATCAGTCCCTAACCCTCAAGGGGCGTACAGTCTAAGGTCCCTAACCCTCAAGGGGTGTACAATCTAAGGTCCCTAACTCACATTCATACATACTCATACTAGGGACAATTTAGACAGGATCCAATTAACCTCCCAGCATGTCTTTGGAGTGTGGGAGGAAACCGGTGTACCCGGAGGAAACCCACACAGGCACAGGGAGAACATGCAAACTCCAGGCAGGTGGTGCCGTGGCTGGGATTCGAACCAACGACCCTAGTACTGCCAGGCGGAAGTGCTAACCATTTAGCCACTGTGCTGTCCATAATATATATTTATATATATATATATATATATATATATATATATATATATTTATATTATTGTTTATGGGGTTTTTTTTTTATGACATACTGTCACCCTAGCAGTACAGTGTCACCATGGTGCCACTGTACTACTTGTGGGGTGTGATGAAGATTTTTTTTTTTTTACACTGATTGCTTTTACAGCCTTTACAGGTGTAAAACCAATAATTTCTCCTATTCTCTGGCTGCATTCTTGCAGCCATTGAGAAATACTGTGAGAGCTGTGATTGGTCACAGCTTGTCACATGGTACAAGACTGTTGTGAATAGCCCTGTACCATGTGACCTCTGTGATCATTCACAGATTTCACACGTAGTAAGCAATGATGTCAGAAGTGACATCTTGTTTACTACTATTCATGTGATCTCTGATTGGCCAATCAGTGATCGCATGATCGGGACCTCACACAAAGGTCCCGTACAGCGATCGGTGCTCCTAGGGAGCGCGCACAGGCTAATATGGTGGGCGCTGTTAATGAATGGCAACCCGCCCCTGCACTGCCACCGCCCTGCCGTTTATATACATGGGCTGGATGGGAAGTGGTTAACGAGGTAGATTGGTTATGAACAAGTAGGTGCTACGCCCAGAGATAATCCCCACAGAAGTGGAATGTCGTGCTCTGGCTCTGTGTGTCTTCCCAGCTCAGATGCAACTGAATGATGACGATTGGTATAGCCGCCACTCGTCTTCCCGAAAAATAAACTTTTTTGAGCGAGTAAAACGTGCATATAAAATGGTTACGCGTTTCGTCGACAAGCCTTAGTCATAGCAATCACGTGGCTGACTAAGGCTTATTGCTGAAACGCGTAAGACATTTTATATGCACATTTGACTTACTCAATAAAGTTTATTATTCGGGAAGACGAGTGCTGGCTATACCAATCCTCATTATTCAGTACCGGGGCGGACTGACCATTTGGAAACTTGGGCACTGCCCGAGGGCCCGAGGTCAGTAGGGGGCTCCATGAGATGCCCCTGGTACCTTTATCATAGGCTTTTTTGAGTTTGGGCAAGGACACAGGGGCCCCATGATCCCCTATTGCCCGGGGGCCCCATGAGTTGTCAGTCCGCCCCTGTTCAGTACTTTGGTTATGTGCATTCTGGTGGCTTCAGTATCTAAGTTTTTTTTTTTTTTGTGGTTTTTTAACTTTGCCCCCTTCTGGAAAAGGATACATACTCCTGTTTAGCTTGCCAGAAATATAGTACTGATGGTGGTGGTCAGCACCAGAGCACCAGAGCACCAGAGCTGACCACCACCATCAGTACTATATTTCTGGCAAGATAAACAGATGTATTTTAGCCCACAGACCAACTACCTGGAAGGATCATTGCAGTACAGCGAAGGTCTGCCCGTCCAGAGGGATACTACCCACCAGGACCATAGGGGAACCCCATTAAGCAAGAGGACCACCCACAGCAATTTCACACTATCTGGCATCAGAGGGAGGATTACCCATTTCCTGATGACACCTGGAATATTTATACAAGGCGCTTTCATTAAGCGCGTCCGGTGAGTGCGCATTATCTTCACCACTATTGCACGGATGCCGGACCTTAGATTCATCAGAGCACAAAAGTCACTTTACTTTTGGATCATACTATTATCAGAACTTTTTGTATTTATATGTTGATTTGTCCATATCCAATTATAAAATACTTACCTTAGTGCTGCACTCTTTTTACATTGTTACTCTAGGGTGTTATTGGTTACCTTTTTTGTGCACAGCAGCTTGTATTTATATCAAGGCGCTTACACTTACGTTATTTCTCCATACGTTGTACCTGTTTATCTGCACTGTCCTTTCCTGTACATCCATTTAAAGTACACAGCTTGACTGAGCTGTCAGAAAATGGGGTGGAGAGCTGAAATTACACACTGCAGAGCTCAGTGTGGAGAGCTCTGAGAGCTGATTGGAGGGAAGGGAAGGGACACCCCCCCTCCCCCCTCCACACAGGAACAGAGCTAAGGCTGGCAGTCACAGGTTGTGTGATGGAGATCCCTCCCGTCTTCTTTTTTTCTCTTGGTGTCAGGAAAACTTTTCAGAAGCAACTCATGCTGATAGCAGAGGAACCAGACAACAGACAGAAATGACACTCTGGATTGAGACAAGGGCATGCTATAGAGGGGTATGCTTTGTTCATATTTCATGTCTGAGGTTTACAACTACTTCAAGTACAAGGTGTACCACCCCAGAAGGAGAAAGCCCCTTCAAATATACCATGGTCACCTAAAAAAAAAAAGCCTGGAAGACTGGGAGGCTCTCTCAGCTGTTGTCTCTACTACTGAATGAGCAATAAACATAAGCCTTCTGTGCCAAACCCCTTCTTAGCTCACAGTGTGCAGTGAAATCTTCGTCCAGGAGAGGAGCCGATACAACCGTGCAAGACTGAAGGGAGGGCCGAAGGTCAGATGTAAAGCAGGCCACACATTGAAGTCTGATTGCACAATCTCCTTTTAATTTCCCGACTACCATGGAGTGTGATGGCCAACCTTACTGGACATATTAGGTAGCCTTGGCACCACACAGTTATTTATCAATCAGGAGAGACTGTAACGTGCGTGACCAGCTTTATGTAGCATTCACGTAAAATTGGCCTTTCAGGTTTGACGGGCGCTAAAGCGTTTAATCACCTAATTAGTCTAATTTATGCATTGAGATCTCCTGGGCAGACAGGCATTGTGACGTGTGCTGCCACATAGCATTGCTACCCACCAAACCCTCGTAGATTAGGTACGTAAGATTGACTATACTAGATACTGTGCTTGTAGGGCATGCTGGTACTTGTGGTTCAGGTGTAGCGCACAAGCAACTGGTGCTTTCACTAAGCACATTATTATGTATTTATTTATTTCAGGTACTTATATAGCTGTCAATTTATGCAGCACTTTACATATATATTGTACATTCACATCAGTCCCTAACCCTCAAGGGGCGTACAATCTAAGGTCCCTAACCCTCAAGGTGTACAATCTACGGTCCCTAACCCTCAAGGGGCGTACAATCTAAGGTCCCTAACCCTCAAGGTGTACAATCTACGGTCCCTAACCCTCAAGGGGCATACAATCTACGGTCCCTAACCCTCAAGGGGCGTACAATCTACGGTCCCTAACCCTCAAGGGGCTTACAATCTAAGGTCCCTAACCCTCAAGGTGTACAATCTACGGTCCCTAACCCTCAAGGGGCATACAATCTAAGGTCCCTAACCCTCAAGGTGTACAATCTACGGTCCCTAACCCTCAAGGGGCGTACAATCTACGGTCCCTAACCCATAAAGGGGCGTACAATCTAAGGTCCCTAACCCTCAAGGGGCTTACAATCTAAGGTCCCTAACCCTCAAGGGGCTTACAATCTAAGGTCCCTAACCCTCAAGGGGCGTACAATCTGAGGTCCCTAACTCACATTCATACATACACATACTAGGGACAATGTAGACAGGAGACAATTCACCTACCAGCATGTCTTTAGAGTGTGGGAGGAAACCGGAGTACCCGGAGGAAACCCAGCTGGTGCTTTTACTAAGCATGTAAGATTGACTATAGTAGACACTCTGCTTGTAGGGCATGCTGGTTCTTGTAGTTCAGCTGTAGCACCCAAGCAACTGGTGCTTTCACTAAGCACATACGATTGACTATAGTAGATACTGTGCTCATAGGGCATGCTGGTACTTGTGGTTCAGCTGTCATGCACAAGCAACTGGTGCTTTCACTAAGCACATACGATTGACTATAGTAGATACTGTTCTTATAGGGCATGCTGGTTCTTGTAGTTCAGCTGTAGCGCACAAGCAACTGGTGCTTTCACTAAGCACATGAGGATGACTATAGTAGCCACTGTGCTCGTAGGGCATGCTGGTACTTGTGGTTCAGGTGTAGTGCGCAAGCAGCTGGTGCTTTTACTAAGCATGTAAGATTGACTATAGTAGACACTCTGCTTGTAGGGAATGCTGGTTCTTGTGGTTCAGCTGTCATGCACAAGCAACTGGCGCTTTCACTAAGCACATAAGATTGACTATAGTAGACACAGTGCTCGTAGGGCATGCTGCTACTTGTTGTTCAGCTGTCATGCACAAGCAACTGGTGCTTTCACTAAGCACATAAGATTGACTATAGTAGACACGGTGCTCGTAGGGCATGCTGCTACTTGTGGTTCAGCTGTAGGGCACAAGCAGCTAGCACTTTCACTAAGCATGGTAGCTACCCCCATTGCTCAGAAGGATCCACCCATGAGGTCATAAATCCTTCCATGTTATCCGAACACGGACAGAGCATTGGAATATTCAGCGTCGTCCAAGGTTGTCCTGACCTGAACAGCACCATGTCCTTGGCTGTGTTTCGCTTGTCATCTTTGCTGTGTGCAATGACAAGGCGCTCACTAAAAATGGACTTTGTAATTTAAAGTGAAATGCCACCCAGGAAAAGAAGACCATCACACCACACGTGCGTCTCCTGCGCTCCTGCATTCAGATCTATTCCGTATCTTAGAATGACCGAGGCTTTTTATCATTTTAATTCCATATAGGATTTGGTAGCTGCAATGTTCTCCGGATCTGCTGGCATGGGGGCCATTTCGGATCTGCTTGCATGGGGGCCATTTCGGATCTGCTGGCATGGGGGCCATTTCTGACATAGGAGAGTCTTCGGATTTCTCGGCACGCGTGGCTCCTCTCCCGAGGCTGCCTCACTTCTGGTGATTCCAGCAACCATTTTAGGGTCACTGCACCAAACTATTTTATTTTAATACCATTTGTAATCTCCTAACCAAATTATTGACTTTCTCACATGAATGGGTAGTCAATAGGAATTTTTTTTACACATGAAATAATTAAACCTGGATACAGGGAAACCTGAAAAACTCTCCTTTGTAGTGGAACCAAGCCTGCACTGCAAGTGTTAACCGCTCGTTTATGTCTAGGGGACTTTAAGGCTCATTCACACGGTATGTATTCTCTGAAGAGCGATCTGCATTTGGATTGCTCTTCAGAGAGCATTTGACAGATGGTGAGGAGACATTGAGTTGCTTTAACCCCTTGATTGCCACACTAGTGAGCTGGAACTACATGCACTGCAGAACGCTTGCCCATTGAAAGCGCCAGGGGGTACATTTTCTGCCACGGCATATGTACAACCCCAGAAATTCTGAAGGACCCTCTGCATACTGCCCAGTGTGCAGAGGGTCCTGCAGAATTTCTAGTGTTAATATGTGGTTACACCCCTTTAGCACCTGATGGATAAATGCATGCACTAGCTTTTGGGATTTGAGCACAGGGATCTCTTGTTTATATGTACAACACCAGGCGCTGCACCTAAAGGGGGTAGCAGCTGAGCAGTGAAAAAAAGGCAGGGTTTACGCCCCCCCCTCCCCAACCTCACGAGTGAATGAGCCCTTATGTACCCAATCATCCGTTTTCCTGGCAGACAGCGCTCCCCCATGCTCCGGACTGTGGTGGACTGTCCCTCAGCGTCATCACGTTCGGTGCAGGCCTATGAACCCTGCTTCAGTCTTGATGACCTCGGGGCCGTAGACCACCGTTGCATAGGGCAGAAGGGACTACGAGGACAGTCTAGCACAGGGGTGTCAAACTGGTGACCCTCCAACTGTTGGCGAAACTACAAGTCCCATCATGCCTCTGCCTTTGGGAGTCAAGCTTGTAACTGTCAATCTTGCAATGCCTCATGGGACTTGTAGTTTGGCAACACTCGGAGGGCCGCCAGTTTGACACCAGTGGACTAGCAGCAGGGAGGAGCTGAGGATTGGGTACATAAAAATCCTTTTCCATGCGTGTGAACGAGCCCTTATGTACCCAATCCTCCACTTCCCTGGCAGATGGCGCTCCCCCATTCTCCAGTAGTGGACTGTCCCTCAATGTCCACATATCCGGTTCAGGTCTATGAACCCTGCTTCAGTCTTGATGAGCTTGGGGCCTTAGACTGCCACAGCATAGAGCATAAGGGTCTGCGGGGACGGTCTAGCAGCGCAGAGAAGTTGAGGACTGAGTAAGTAAAATTACTTTGCCATGTGTGTGAACAAGCCCTTATGTACCCGATCCTCTGCTTCCCTGGCAGATGGCGTTCCCCCATGCTCCAGTAGTGGACTGTCCCTCAGTGTCCTCATATCCGATTCAGGTCTATGAACCCTGCATTAGTCTTGATGACCCCGGGGCCTTAGACCGCCGTAGCATAGGGCAGAAGGGTCTGCGGGGATGGACTAGCAGCGCAGAGGAGCTGAGGATTGGGAAAGTAAAACTACTTTTCCACGTGTGTGAATGAGCCCTTATGTACCCGATCCTCTGCTTCCCTGGCAGATGGCGCTCACTTATGCTACGGTGATGGACTGTCCCTCAGCATCATCACGTCTGGTGCAGGTCTATGAACCCTGCTTCAGTCTTGATGACCTCGGGGCCTTAGACCGTTGCAGCGTAGGTCAGAAGGGTCTGCGGGGACGGGCTAAGTAAAACTACTTTTCCACGCTCCTTAGACCTAAATGAGCAGTTAATCCTTGCAATGCGGGCACAGCCTCAACACAACACAGAAGAATAGTTGGGAGATGGGGACAACGCATTGTCACCCTATAAATGGAAGTGCCTGAACAAGGATCTTCACGGCAGGATCATCTGCAACTATCTGAACCTGTTCTTACCAGAGTATTGCATATATGTGACAGCACAGCAAGTAGGCATTAATGCCAGACTGCCACATGTATGTGTCTATATACTGGGCTGTGCTGTTATGTTCTGAGCACCCTAACTGAGCTGTTACCAGCAGCTCACAGTCACCATTTATGACCAGACATCGGTGGGATGGGCCAATCACAGTGATCACATTATCAGGAACTCTGCCTCTACTGATCAGTGTTAAGATCCACATAATGGGCTGGCAGGAGAGAGTAGCAAGGGGTTAATGAAAAATGTAAATTAAAAATCTAAATGTATTTTGTCTTCCTTTGCGCATCGCTTCCTCCTTCATCAACATGCTTTGGAATTTTGAAATAAAACTTTTCTGTTTTCATTACTTTATATTAGACTCAGTGATGACATCACTGGGTCTCTGTGCCTCTTTGTGCAATGTAGGCATATTAAGGCTGGTGGGAGGGGCGGTACATGGCTTCCTGAAAACAGACCAACCTATGTAACGGCCACATGTGACTCTGAGCCTTCATGATTGAAAGAACTGAAATCCAATGAATGGAAGGCTAGTGGCAGCAAGGCTGGGCAGGAAAGAGCTAGATGCTGCTGAACGTTTTCAAGCCAGGAAATGAGGCGGGCTCTCGTGACTTTCTACAGCTTCTAATGCATACTATGAGAAGCTTACAGTGTGCAGTGACATCAGCGAGTAAGCCGTTTTAGTAAAGGAAAGGAGACTGAAGTGAAGGCTGGAGGTCAGATTTAAAAATCTAAAAACTTGCTGTTGAAATTACATTAACATGCTAAATGTTTGTGAGATGTTATTGATGTGAACCATTTTTGCATTGTGGCAAGATGCATAAAAAAAAATGCTGCATGTCAAGTTTGACCGAATGGCAATAAAAAACGGAATGATAGCACTGCACAACTCATGCTTTAATGAATTGACCCGTTTATTCGGATCTCCTGTGGCACGCTGTAACATTTAGCCTAGGTTCACACTGTGATCCGCATGTGAATCGCACCGCATTTCTTTGCAAATTCTGTGCGGCGCAAATCATTTTGGATGGCTCAAATCGCACTGCAAAAGGCGTGGGCAGCTATTTTTTTTATTCGCACTGGAACCAGATCGCATGGGTGTTTATACCGGTTCAGTGACCTGCTTTTGGGGTGTTGTTAAGTTTCCACTGACACCCACAGCAGATCGCAGAACACAGTACGATTTCTGTGAGGCGCAGGAAACACACAGGAATCGCATTTCCCGCACCGCATCAGTGTGAACCGGGGCTCAAGGCATCACACACAGGCATACACATGGGCATACTATTGCATACACCCATGCGAGGGCTTTCCTGCGCAGGTGTTCCATGCTTCCCCATGCAGGTAGTCCCATTCATCTCAATTGGGATACAGCAGGCATCTCGCAGACAGTGCACATTCGGGGCTGTGTACCCGCACCTGCAAAGCTGTCAGATTGGGAGCATTGGCTGTATCCATGCATCCTCTGCATCCTAATTGACAGGAATAGTACTGCCAGCATGGGGATGCATGGAACACCAATGCATCCCTATGTGGGCAAACACAGCCCTTGTATGGATGTACACTATAATACGTCAACAAGGCTTTAGGAGAAGCCAGAACATAAATCATTGTGAAACGAGAGAAAAGTAATTAAATTTAACTAGGATTATGAAAAAGGCATAAGGAAAGAAAAGCAAATGGGGAATGTTAAATACAATGTACCTTTGTGTACAAGAAGCGTTCATACCATTCACAATTGTTTAGGTAACAGTTCTCCTATCAACAGAAGATGTGATAAATTTGGTGTTTGGATTTTCTGTGATGTAGCCACTTAGCCTGATACGGCACCTCCAAAACCGCATGTTTGCCTGAACACATTAGTCCGTTGTGATGACTGCGTAGCCGGCCAAGTCAAGGATTGTCGGAAGTGGGAGAAATCGTTACATGAAGGATTAGGCAGTACGGCCTTCTTAAAAGGATTGTGTCTGAATCCCCTATTGATCAGGCTGAGGTAGAAGGGTTGGAAAGGCAAAGAGGACACTTAGGTCGGGATTGATTCCATCTAGGGGATGTATAGAAATGTCCAAGGCAAAGCCTGGCTCGGGTACGGTGCCCTGCGGTATCCGTGTTACTGTCATGCCCTTTTGAGCACCCCCATCCCGGCAGACACGATGTCTCTGGTGAAATAAGGTTTTTGCATTAGTATAACATCTTCTTTATTGGTTACAAAACGGAGAAAGAGAGCAATTTGGGATGAATCTCAGCTGTATTTGTAGTCTAGCCAGCTCTGAAATGAAAAGAAATGCCATGATCTGATTGGTCGCACTAGGCTTTTATAAACACGTACCGACATGTGTAAGCATGTTTGAAAGGATTAAAGGGTACATGTTTCTTCACGGTAAGAGCTGTGAAAATGTGGAATAGACTCCCTCAAGAGCTGGTTCTGGCCAGCTCCGTGGATTGCTTTAATAAAGTCCTGGATTCTTTCTTGGTTACACAGAATATAACTGGATCATGGGCGGACTGACAACTAATGGGGCCCCCGGGCAATAGGGGATCATGGGGCACCTGTGTCCTTGCCCAAACTCAAAAAAGCCTATGAAAAAGGTACCAGGGGCATCTCATGGGGCCGCCTACTGACCCCGGGCCCTCGGGCAGTGCCCGAGTTTCCAAATGGTCAGTCCGCCCCTGAACTGGATATAACATTTATAGGTAGAGCTGATCCAGGGAATATCCAATTGCCTCTCGGGGGAATCAGAAAGGAATTTCTTTCCCTGCAGGAGCAAATTAGATCGTGCTTTGCTGGGTTTTTTGCCTTCCTCTGGATCAATTGTGGGTGTAGGATTATAACTTTTTTTTTTTTTAATGGTTGAACTGGATGGACTTTTGTCTTATTTCAGCCAGACTAACGAGGTCATCTTCTACATGACCATTTAATGAACTTAATAAAGTTAAAAAAAGCGATCCCCCATAACCAAAATACAGGTTGATGTGTGAGAAAACTAGACCGATGAGAGTGGAAATTGGTTCCAAAGAAAAGGGGGTAAAGCGCATCTTTTTTACTGGAGGTCAGTTTGTTGAAAAGGTTAGGTGCGTGTAGACCCGATTCTTGGCCTAGGCTCCGATTGAACTAAAAAAAGAAAGAGAAACCGGTCTTCATTTAAAAGTCTTCTCCAGATTTAATGAAGCATCCGATGCACAAACTGTTTCACCTAGTTAATTCAAGGGCTTGTAGGAACTAGATGGAACAGTTTGTGCATCTGATACTTCAATAAATCTGGATAAAACTTTTAAATTGATTAGGAATTTCTTCCCTTTCTTTTCTAAGTTCTATCGTAGCACTTAGTGGTGGCCAGCAGCCGCTGGAAGCCTACACCCAAAGTTGGAGGAACAAGGTAGATGTGAGCATCCTATCTGATAATAAGGAGTCAAACCGCTTAAATGATGAATGAGGTGCTCCTCACCACACACCCAGAATAGATATGGTCCATCAAATGATTCCCTAGAGGGCCCTGTGTCTTCTTTACTTTAATCTGAGTAATCCATAGATCTCACAAGGCATCTAATAGGGTCAGTAGGAAGAACAAAATGATTCTATGTCCTGGAGCTTGTGCTGTGCATCATTCTCTCTTTCTCTGCTACTTGCATCACCAGTTACGTTCAGATTTCCAAGGAAGGTTTGTATCTGGTGTCTGTAAGAAACTTCTTAGCAATAGAATTGTTTCTACTGTTTATCAGAGGTAGCAAAAAGCCTGCAAGGGTGTTCCAGCACTTCAAGCAAATATATTCCAGGATCACCAGATTATCAGCCAAAAGGGAGAGGGGTAGTCCTCCTCACTATAGCAACGCTTGAGTAAAAATTATACTGGGCAGACAGGCTGTGCTTGCTGTATGCGTCTCAGGAAGGAACACATTTTTATCCCCAGAGTCTGTAAACGCACAACCTTTGGCGGCCGAAGCACCGCCCCCTTGAATTGTGTGAGTAAGTTTTATACTGTATATGTGCTAATCACAGAAAGAAAGGAAAATATTTAACCAGTACAAGGAAAAGCCTACAGACACATGGCTTATGCATCTATTGGCAATGGTGGCTCTAAATTGAAGGCTTTGTTTTCTGTTTTGACTGGAGTGATCCCAAATTAACCCTGGCGAAATTTCACATTCATTTTATGTAACTATTATAAGAACTGATCTACCTTTCTTGGTAGGCTAAAATTACTTATCTAGGTACCATTTAGGGTAAAGTGACAGGTTCCCTAGATTGGGCACCCATTGATACTCACCTTCCCTGCACTTGGCCAAAATTCCTTTGAACTGTAGGAGCTCTTGGAAATACCCAGTGCCTCTGGGGAATGGGGGGGAATATGAACCCTCCTCCCAGGGTGCAGTGTTTGGATCTGAGTAATCAATGACCAGGTCCAAATTATATTGTGTGGGGGAGGATGACCAGGTCATTAACCCTGTGTAGGCTTCAACACCAGCTGAGACAGAGACTATGGCCATGGTTCTGGTGGGCAGGTGGATGAGTGTGGGTTGAGGGAGGTACCCTATCTACAGAACCAAAATGGGAAAAGTGACAGATTCTGCTGTATCACTTGTGTGGAAAATATCATGATCAGTGAGAAGATTTTGCTGTTTTGTACAGGTGTGAGAAGTCAAGTGGTTGATGGATGGGCAACTGCTTGAACCCACAAGGGGGCCAGATGCAGTTCTGATAGGGGAAAACACTGTTCACCCAACAGTTTTCCACCAGGCTCCTTCTTTGGAGCTGGATGTTGTCAGCAGGACCATGCATGGCTCCGATTTTGGCCAACTCAACAGGAATCGACAAAAATTCGAATTGTGCATGGCTAGCTTTATTAATGGTATGAAAACATGACTGCCGCATAGCATGACTGAGGGTAATGAAGAAACCTAATAGGCAAATGACCCACCGAACCACAAACCTATCTCTTATTTTCAAGCAGGAATGTTGGGAGTCCCTCTTGTACAGTCAAGTCACGTGTGGCAATGATGAAGAATCGGTGGTATAATGCAATTTGCATTAACGTTCTCTGTGCAGTTATTGAGTGTTAATAGCCCAAGGCGATGGAAGTGTCACAGCACTTTGCAGACCCGTCTAGCATGCAAGCAGTTAAAGATGGTAGCTAGGTAAAAATATTCTGGTTTACAGCCCTTAATTAGCTAACATCACCTCTGGCACCGAGATAAGATGTATTAGGAGGTATGTGAGCGATTGCCCACACGTGAGTGGCGCTTGCTTTTCCTGGCACCTGGTTCCCAAGCAGCATCGGAGGTGTGGGGAATATTAGCACGCGGCACGCTGGATGAAATCTATCAAGGATTTGACAGCTGTGCCACTGGGAGGGGAGCTAAGCTGTGATTGACACCTGGGGCACAAAGAGAACAGCGATACAGAGACTTCCTTCCTCCAGGCCAATGTGAAGAGGTGATGTTTGGGGTAAAGACTTACTGCTGGCATTCATAGGAAGCGCTAGGATGTTGCCCCAAAGGGGGCAACATTTTTAGGTACATCTAACACACTACACACGTGCTTGGGCAAAATTTTTCTTTAGATGGTAGATTCAGTCAACTTTCAGAGATTTTGCTACACATAATTTTGCTAATTTTATTTTTTTTATTTAGTGGACATTTAAATCCCAATTCCTACTAGAATCCAACAAAATACCAGTTGTTCCTCATTACATTTTAGATTTTCTTTCACGGATATTAGCATGCTCTAAAATGCTAAAATGCTCTTTTCAATATAAATTTTATTTTTTTAGCAGGATTTTAAACGAAGGCTGAACAAGAGAAATTTAATAGATTTCTCCATCCATGCTGAACAGAGTGGATAGAGGAATCTCCCATGCTGGCTGTTTTATTAACAGCATCGGGATCCGTGGATACTGAATATCCCACTGATTGGATGCAGTCACTGTTCTGCATTCAATCAACCAGGGTAGGTTTTGGGCAATTCCTTCTGAATCGGACAATTTCGACCAAGGCCACCCACAGCTCAAATTTCAGCAAACACGGCCACCCACAGTTCAGATTTCACCAGCTTCAGCAGAAATTGCCCAAAATCTAAGCTGAGTATGGCCAACTTAAGTGCAGTTATACTACTTTGTGAACAAATGTTTACAATTTTTTTCATAGGACCAATGGCTTGGTTCTCTTCCACTTGAAAAACATGTTTCACACTGCATTGAAATTACGAAGTGGGATTGGAAGACGGAGCACTAATTCTTAACTTCTGGAAGTGAGTGCAAGTGACTTGATTCTTGTACATTACCCCATCTGGCTTTGGTGGTTCAGGGCACAAACTGACTGCCAATATTGAGTGGATTCTTGTATGTGACCCCATATGAGTTTTGGGTTAATGGCATAAAATTGGTTTTCCCCCACAAACCACGTGCTGTATAAATGATTGCTCCAGGGGGCAATGACTTGATTGCTGTGCCTGATCTATACATTTAGTGGACTGGTGGTGGCCCTGTTGCCACACAGTTTGTGTGACTGGATTCTTCCATACACAGAAGCCTAGAAAAGTGCAGAAAACAAACAAGTGACCCATAATACTGTATAATAATAATAATATAGTCTGCTTCTTTTTTCTTATTTTTGCCCCAGTGTTCTTGATCTTAGCTTCGTATTCTAAATACTGCACCTCTAAACCTTATCCACATCCTTTATGGATTTAATTTGTTCAATCTTTTCACTCATGTGCCCCCTTTCCCCTATTTCTTCAAGAGTGTAGATATAAGTTCCTCATACCTTTCACCATTTTTATTAACCATCTCTATACTCATTTTATCTTATCAATTTTTTCTACTAAGTGAAGTCTCCAGAGCTGGACACCATATTCCAAATGAAGTCTAATGAAACATCTATATTGGGGAATCAGAACCTCCTTTTTCTTACTTGTGATCCCTCTAATGATAACTAAAGATCTATATCTGGGAATAAGGACCTCCTTCCTCCTGCTGGAGATCCACCTAGCGATAACTAAAGATCTGTGTAGTGTAGTCAGGATCTACTTCCTCCTTTTGGTGATCCCTCTAGTGAGAAATAAATATCTATGCAGGAGAATCAGGACCTCCTTCCTCCTGCTGATGATCCCTCTAGTGGTAACTAGAGATCTATATAGGGGAATCCGGGCATCCAGCCCCTTGCTGGTGATGTGATCCCTCTAGTGCAACTATTCTCAACCAGGGTTCCATGGAACCTTAAGGTTCCTCCAGAGGTTGCTAGGGGTTCCTTGAGCGGTAGCGGATTGACCTCCCATATGACGGTACCTGCATAACTCCATGCCCAATGCCACTTGGCAAGGCCAGCAGCGTGGCATCAGTGAACTTTTTCGTGGTCTGTAAGGCTGACCACTACTGTGCTGGTTATGTTCTTCCTACCAATGTAAGAGGCAATTTGTCCCATTGACCCTTATAAACTGGTTTTAGTAAGGGTTTCATGAGACCCAAAAATTATTTAAGGGGTTCCTCTGGGATAAAAAGGTTGAGAAAGGCTGCTGTAGTGCTATCCAAAGATCTATATAGAAGAATAAGGACCTCCATCCTCCTGCTGGTGATCCCTCTAGTGATAACTTAAGATCCATGCTGGGAAATCATAACTGCTTCCTCCTGCTGGTGACCCCTCTAGTAATATAAAGTTCTATATAGAAGAATCAGGACCTCCTTCTTCCTGCTGGTGACCATTCTACTGATAACTAAAGATCTATATAGTGGAATCAGGACCTCCTTCCTCTTGCCGGTGATCCTTCTAATAACTAAAGATCTATGTCGGGGAATCAGGACCTCCTTCCTCCTGCTGGTGATCCCTCTAGTAACTGCTTCCTCCTGCTGGTGACCCCTCTAGTAATATAAAGTTCTATATAGAAGAATCAGGACCTCCTTCCTCCTGCTGGTGATCATTCTACTGATAACAAAAGATCTATATAGTGGAATCAGGACCTCCTACCTCTTGCTGGTGATCCTTCTAGGAACTAAAGATCTATGTTGGGGAATCAGGACCTCCTTCTTCTTGCCGGTGATCCTTCTAATAACTAAAGATCTATGTCAGGGAATCAGGACCTCCTTCCTCCTGCTGGTGATCCCTCTAGTAACTGCTTCCTCCTGCTGGTGACCCCTCTAGTAATATAAAGTTCTATATAGAAGAATCAGGACCTCCTTCCTCCTGCTGGTGATCATTCTACTGATAACTAAAGATCTATATAGTGGAATCAGGACCTCCTACCTCTTGCTGGTGATCCTTCTAAGAACTAAAGATCTATGTTGGGGAATTAGGATCTCCTTCCTCTTGCCGGTGATCCTTCTAATAACTAAAGATCTATGTCAGGGAATCAGGACCTCCTTCCTCCTGCTGGTGATCCCTCTAGTAACTGCTTCCTCCTGCTGGTGACCCCTCTAGTAATATAAAGTTCTATATAGAAGAATCAGGACCTCCTTCCTCCTGCTGGTGATCATTCTACTGATAACAAAAGATCTATATAGTGGAATCAGGACCTCCTACCTCTTGCTGGTGATCCTTCTAGGAACTAAAGATCTATGTTGGGGAATCAGGACCTCCTTCCTCTTGCCGGTGATCCTTCTAATAACTAAAGATCTATGTCAGGGAATCAGGACCTCCTTCCTCCTGCTGGTGATCCCTCTAGTAACTGCTTCCTCCTGCTGGTGACCCCTCTAGTAATATAAAGTTCTATATAGAAGAATCAGGACCTCCTTCCTCCTGCTGGTGATCATTCTACTGATAACTAAAGATCTATATAGTGGAATCAGGACCTCCTACCTCTTGCTGGTGATCCTTCTAAGAACTAAAGATCTATGTTGGGGAATTAGGATCTCCTTCCTCTTGCCGGTGATCCTTCTAATAACTAAAGATCTATGTCAGGGAATCAGGACCTCCTTCCTCCTGCTGGTGATCCCTCTAGTAACTGCTTCCTCCTGCTGGTGACCCTTCTAGTAATATAAAGTTCTATATAGAAGAATCAGGACCTCCTTCCTCCTGCTGGTGATCATATATAGGGGATTCAGGACATCTTTACTCCTGCTGGTGATTTCTCTAATGATGAACCCCGTAATTCTATTAATTCTCCTGACTGTTAGGTCACACTGTTTGCTAATTGCAAACCATCATCACCATTTTGCAGTCTGAAATAAGCACCCTCAAATCTTTTTCTTCTGTAGTTCTGGCCAACAACGTACCCCTAATTTTGTAGCCTACACGACTCCACATAGACAGATAACATCATAGACACTATGAAAATGATGGATTTTATTCACAAGGTCACAGCAGGACTGGTTTGAGAAAGTAATTCTGCCAACCCGTCATCATTTTATGCCCCATGTCTGGGACTTGTGCAGGCCTGAAGGTTACAGGGTGATGAACAGAGCGTGCAAGTAGCATTGTCTGACGGAAGAGCCCCATCCCCATCTATCCTCATCAAACGTGGATCTGTATCCTGTCACCATATGTCTGTGAATGTGTGTCAGGGGATCTGCAGCTTGTGTGCGTGTGGGAGAGGAATTCATATGAGCTCGAGGAAGAGGAATTAAGCGGTAGAGGAGCGAAAATGTATGAGGGGAATGAAGAACATCAACACAACAGGCAAGAAGATTTTTTTTCTTTTTCTCCTGTGTTTTTTTATTTTTTATCAGCGTGTTCCATACAGACTCGATGATTCCTTTCCAATAAAGCATAATTTACTGTAAGTATGAAAAGAAAACATGCTGCTAGTTTAAAGTGCCAGTCCTCCCAAACCTGATATTTCAGTGTTTGGTAGATGTTGGAGAGATATAAACGCCCTGATACTTTCTTCTGTCTCTGTTGGTGAGATCTCTGCACACATCGGCACACCCGATTCACCAATTATAATGGATTTCCACTCTCCCTGCTGATATATTTTTTTTTTTTTTTACATTTCTGCAATGCATAATGGTTGGCGGGAACAACCGAAACTGCTTTGTCATTGGTGTGCCCCTTCAGGGCTGTAATAGTATAGCAGCCGGTGGATGAAATCACAGAGCGCAGCTGTGGGGGGGCAGAAATCAGACACACCCAGAAGTGTCGGATATAGTAGATTCTTTAGCCAGTGTAGTTCTTCAAAGAAGCGAAGATCGGAGGCCCCACCTGCCAGAACGGTAATTATCCTAATGCTTCATTTACTGGGTGGCTTATTTTTAAAGTGGTATTGTACCCAAAACAACTTGATGATAAAAGATAGTGTTCTTTAGCAAGAAACATACATTCCACACTATTAATTATTAGTATGTGCTGTAACTTGCCTCTAGCATTGCTCCCTGTTTCTTCTTGCTGGAGGAGGCCATTTTGCAGAAGACCAGAGCCCCTGAGCAGTAGTAAATCTTTAGGCTGGCAGCAGATCAGCCTCTACAAATTCGGCACAGAGCCGAGGAACTGAGCATGTGCAGAGCAGGGGTTTATACAGTGTGTTACTGGATTTTAAACCACATAGGCACTTATTTTTAATGTTTTACATAGCTATACCTGCAAAAGGGGCCAGCCTGAAGTGATCAAGCAGGACTTCATTATCTGACTAAAGTTCCACTTTAAGATTTTTATTCTGGTAACAGTTGCTTCAGTTAATAATTAGGCCCCACACAGTCTCCTATAATTCTCTCTTGCAGCTATATCAACACAGGGTAAAGTCGATGCAAAACCAAATCTTGGAAAGATACAGCCCTATATACGGTATATCCTCCACCCTCTATAAAGTGCAGATATAAATGAGCATAAATCAGTCTATGAATCCATAAAATAGCAAATTCTGAAAAGTCCAGTTAAATCCAGTAAGTTATATTTCTGATAAATGTGAAATCAAGTGTTTTCCTTTTCTGGGCACATGAGTATCCCAGCAACTCAAAGCTTTTTTTGTCGGCGAAAAGAATTCAACATATATATATGTATTCAACATATAATCTCCTAGATCAGGGGTGGGCAAACTTTTTGACTTGAGGGCCGCAATGGGTTCATATATTGGACCCGGGGGCTGGACCAAGAGTAGATGAATGATGTGTATGTGTCATCCATAGTAAGTATAGTAATATTCCCCCATAGTAAGCATAGTAATTAATCCCCCATATAGTAATTCATCCCCCATAGTAATTAATCCCCCATATAGTAATTCATCCCCCATAGTAATTAATCCCCCATATAGTAATTCATCCTCCATAGTAATTCATCCCCCATAGTAATTCATCCCCCATATAGTAATTCATCCCCCATATAGTAATTCATCCCCCATATAGTAATGCATCCCCCATAGTAATTCATCCCCCATATAGTAATTCATCCCCCATATAGTAATTCATCCCCCCTATAGTAATTCATCCCCCATATAGTAATTCATCCCACATATAGTAATTCATTCCCCATAGTAATTCATGCCCCATAGTAATTCATCCCCCATAGTAATTCATCCCCCATATAGTAATTCATCCTCCATATAGTAATTCATCCTCCATATAGTAATTCATCCCCCATAGTAATTCATCCCCCATATAGTAATTAATCCCCTATATAGTAATTCATCCCCCATATAGTAATTCATCCCCCATAGTAATTCATCCCCCACATAGTAATTCATCCCCCATAGTAATTCATCCCCCATAGTAATTCATCCCCCATATAGTAATTCATCCCCCATAGTAATTCATCCCCCCTATAGTAATTCATCCCCCATATAGTAATTCATCCCCCATATAGTAATTCATCCCCCATATAGTAATTCATCCCCCATAGTAATTCATCCCCCATATAGTAATTCATCCCCCATATAGTAATTCATCCCCCATATAGTAATTCATTCCCCATATTGTGTCAATTCACTTACCTTTGCTCCGCGCGTTCCTCTTGCCGTGTTCCCGCGCCGTTCCTGTCTTCAGGGCGGACTGTGAGAGGAGCCTAGCTCCCCTGCTGCCCCGCCTCACGCTGCCCCGCTCCTCACGCTGCCCCGCCTACACACATCCTGACAGGCAATGTTTGCCACGCTCTGCGGGCCGGATTAAAAGGTCCGCCGGGCCGTAGTTTTCCCATTGCTGTCCTAGATTGTAAACTGGAAAGAGCAGGGCCCTCAATCCCCTCATGTTTTGCATTGTATTGGTATTGTTCTGTCACATGTTCTGTCCCCCTTTGTAATGTACAGCGCTGAGCGAACCATTGGTGCTTTATAAATACTGTATAATATAATAATATATAATTAAGAACTAAAAACTGGAGTTTTAGATGGTCAAATAGGGTATAGTAGGTCCATGAAACGATCCTCCTTCTTGATCCATTTTTTTTCCCTCGTATGCGTTCATGTGGAGAGAAGGACAGATCAAGGAAGATGGAAGATTTTTATTATTTATGTATGCACTTTGTTTATAGTAGGTGGAGGAAATACTGTATATAGTGTAGAATACTTCGATTTTCAATTTAAAGAGGATCTTCCAGTTATATGAAAAAAATTAAAAGTCAACAGCTACGAATACTGTAGCTGTTGACCTGTAAAAAAAGGACACTTACCTGTCAAAGGATCCATGACATCCTCACCTTGGCCAGTTCTTCACCGATCTTTGGACCTCCAGTGTTTTCATTGGTCTCCATGTTTGCTAAGCCGGATTCCCTCTGCGCTTTGTGAATTGTCCCCCAGTCTTCTGGTACCTGTGACGTGGCAGGCGCCCTTTTGGTTGAAATTCCACTTTAATGTCTTCAGCCTGTTTTCAATTATTTGGTTTTTTTTTTAAAGTGGGCCTGAACTAAAAAAGTGAAGATTTGCCATCTCATAGGGAATATCTGGAAATGTTAGTTGTACCTAAGCAGTATCCGAAACAATCTGCCTTTTTGACTTGAGTTCCTCTTGAAAAATAGGATTGCTTTGAGCCTCATAGCTGTATATCTGCAGTTTGAGATCATCTAAGGCACTGCTGCCTCTGACTGCTGATCTCAGAAGATTTGGAGAGAGATGGGTGCACTCACACTGGCAGTGTTAACTAAGCCCCCCCTTGGTCCAGTTCACTTAGTGTAGTGTGAGTGCTCCGAAACAACGCCCAGGAATGGTTAAAGTGGTCCTAAAGTCCCAAGGTTTTTTAGCTTCATGTATTCTATGCATGAAGGTAAAAATCCTTTTGTGTGCAGCAGCCCCCCCCAACACTTATCTGAGCCCCCTCTTGATCCAGCGATGTCCACAACAGCCTTAGTTCTCTGGGGACTCTCACTCCTGGTTGGCCATTGGCTCCCTCTGCTGTCAATCACAGCCAATCAAGAGAGAGGGGGCAGGGCCAAGCCACAGCTCTGTGTGTGAATGGACACAGGAACGCGCCTGCTCGGGTGCCCCCATAGCAAGCTGTTTGCTATGGGGGCATCCGATAGGAGGCAGGGACCCGGAGCACCGTCAGGGGACCCAAGAAGAGGAAGATTCAGGCTGCTCTGTGCAAAATAAAAACACAGAGCAGGAAAGTATAACATGTTTGTTATTTTTAAGGTGGTAGAAAACTCTGTTGTAAAATGTTTATTTTGGGCCCCCCCCCCAAGGGTAGATTATGCCATAATGTGCTAGTATGCATGGTATATTAGTACAATATGGCAGACATACAGTCAGGTCCATAAATATTGGGACATCGACACAATTCTAACATTTTTGGCTCTATACACCACCACAATGGATTTGAAATGAAACGAACAAGATGTGCTTTAACTGCAGACTGTCAGCTTTAATTTGAGGGTATTTACATCCAAATCAGATGAACGGTGTAGGAATTACAACAGTTTGCATATGTGCCTCCCACTTTTTAAGGGACCAAAAGTAATGGGACAGAATATTAATCATAAATCAAACTTTCACTTTTTAATACTTGGTTGCAAATCCTTTGCAGTCAATTACAGCCTGAAGTGTGGAACGCATAGACATCACCAGATGCTGGGTTTCATCCCTGGTGATGCTCTCCCAGGCCTCTACTGCAACTGTCTTCAGTTCCTGCTTGTTCTTGGGGCATTTTCCCTTCAGTTTTGTCTTCAGCAAGTGAAATGCATGCTCAATCGGATTCAGGTCAGGTGATTGACTTGGCCATTGCATAACATTCCACTTCTTTCCCTTAAAAAACTCTTTGGTTGCTTTTGCAGTATGCTTTGGGTCATTGTCCATCTGCACTGTGAAGCGTCCAATGAGTTGTGAAGCATTTGGCTGAATATGAGCTGATAATATTCCCGAAACACTTCAGAATTCATCCGGCTGCTTTTGTCAGCAGTCACATCATCAATAAATACAAGAGAACCAGTTCCATTGGCAGCCATACATGCCCACGCCATGACACTACCACCACCATGCTTCACTGATGAGGTGGTATGCTTAGGATCATGAGCAGTTCCTTTCCTTCTCCATACTCTTCTCTTCCCATCACTCTGGTACAAGTTGATCTTGGTCTCATCTGTCCATAGGATGTTGTTCCAGAACTGTGAAGGCTTTTTTACATGTCGTTTGGCAAACTCTAATCTGGCCTTCCTGTTTTTGAGGCTCACCAATGGTTTCCATCTTGTGGTGAACCCTCTGTATTCACTCTGGTGAAGTCTTCTCTTGATTGTTGACTTTGACACACATACACCTACCTCCTGGAGAGTGTTCTTGATCTGGCCAACTGTTGTGAAGGGTGTTTTCTTCACCAGGGAAAGAATTCTTCGGTCATCCACCAGAGTTGTTTTCCGTGGTCTTCCGGGTCTTTTGGTGTTGCTGAGCTCACCGGTGCGTTCCTTCTTTTTAAGAATGTTCCAAACAGTTGTTTTGTCCACGCCTAATGTTTTTGCTATCTTTCTGATGGGTTTGTTTTGTTTTTTCAGCCTAATGATGGCTTGCTTCACTGATAGTGACAGCTCTTTGGATCTCATCTTGAGAGTTGACTCAAGAGATTCCAAATGCAAATAGCACACTTGAAATGAACTCTGGACCTTTTATCTGCTCATTGTAATTGGGATAATGAGGGAATAACACACATCTGGCCATGGAACAGCTGAGAAGCCAATTGTCCCATTACTTTTGGTCCCTTAACAAGTGGGAGGCACATATGCAAACTGTTGTAATTCCTACACCGTTCACCTGATTTGGATGTAAATCCCCTCAAATTAAAGCTGACAGTCTGCAGTTAAAGCACATCTTGTTTGTTTCATTTCAAATCCATTGTGTTGGTGTATAGAGCCAAAAATGTTAAAATTGTGTCGATGTCCCAATATTTATGGACCTGACTGTACCTGTCAAAAGGTGCCCATTAGCGCTGCAGTGGGATCGATCTGGAGTGCCCCCGACACTTCCATCTTTGCCCGGTCTTCCTTCTGGGTCCTGTGCCTTTGGCATTGCGATAGGCCAGGACGCAATGACGTCACTCCCACACATGTGCACAGGAGTCAAATATCCATGGCACAGATCATGGCCATAAATGTTCGCTGAGCTGCGCATGCTGACAGGCAGAAGCTTGGCAGTACTGGGGTCGTTGGTTCAAATCCCTACCACGGCACCACCTGCCTGAAGTTTGCATGTTCTCCCTGTGCCTGCGTGGGTTTCCTCCGGGTACTCCGGTTTGCTCCCACACTCCAAAGACATGCTGGTAGGTGAATTGGCTCCTGTCTAAATTGGCCCTAGTATGTGTATGTATGAATGTGAGTTAGGGACCTTAGATTGTACACCCCTTGAGGGTTAGGGACCTCAGATTGTACGCCCCTTGAGGGTTAGGGACCTTAGATTGTACGCCCCTTGAGGGTTAGGGACTGATGTGAATGTACAATATATATGTAAAGCACTGCGTTCATTGATGGCGCTATATAAAGACCTGAAATAAATAAATAAAACAAAATTTAAAGCATTCATCTTCTCCAATAGGCAGTTCAAACACAAATCTTAACAGGACTGTTATTTAACAAGCTGTTAGCTGCTAAAAGCCTGCTTATAGCAGTTAAAAGAAGAAATAAAAACAGCATAAAAGGCCCACACCTGATCCAGTTTGTATACAAACGGATTTTTGAATATTTGGGGGGGGGGAAACAAATCTCGATTGAAGCATCCACGGGTACTACAGCGGTACGTTTTTTAGATGACAAACTCCACGCCAATCCCATGGTTGGATTCGGACCCAGGGCCTTAGTACCGCAAGGCCAAAGCGCTAACCACTAAGCCGCCATCTCATTTAATAAGGCCGATACGGGGCTGTAATGGATTTCTGGTTGGCTGTCTCCGCGTTTGAGATAAATTGAGGTGACGGACCAGGTGAAATGTCTCCAACGTGTTATGCCTAGACGCCGATCTCCCTGTACCAGTAATACGGCTGCTTGGAGCAGGAGAGGGGGGGGGGCTGAAAGATGAATATGTGTATGCAAATTGACCCTATTATTATGCAAATGGGCCTCCCTGCCTGGAAATGGCACATTACCCTTTTCAGAGGAACCTTTCTTCCACAGGATGGACAGATGTTCTATTTTGGGTGCTGTGAGTGCTGTAGTGAATCGGGGACAAGAGCGACGCACATATTTTATGGCAGGGCAGACGCTAGGCTAAGGTACAAACGCTGGAAGGTGATTTCTCTTATTAAAACGCATAGACATGCATGCTTGTCATACAACGTGCATGGCCTCCACACTTGTCATACAACGTGCACGGCCTCCACACTTATCATACAACGTGCGCGGCCTCCACACTTGTCATGCAACGTGCACGGCCTCCACACTTGTCATGCAACGTGCACGGCCTCCACACTTGTCATGCAACGTGCACGGCCTCCACACTTGTCATGCAACGTGCACGGCCTCCACACTTGTCATGCAACGTGCACGGCCTCCACACTTGTCATACAACGTGCACGGCCTCCACACTTGTCATACAATGTGCATGGCCTCCACACTTGTCATACAATGTGCATGGCCTCATCTCTGTAAAGACATGGAAAAATCCACACACCGTTCAGAGGGACCTTTTCTGATCTGAAATGGTGGGAAGTCAAGGTTATGTGGTTTGCCTATCCTTTGTTTGGCTCCTCCGAAGGTATGCTTACCGTGGTCCCCTTGTGTATAGGTAGCTTACCGTGGTCCCCTTGTGTATAGGTAGCTTACCGTGGCCCCCTTGTGTATAGGTAGCTTACCGTGGTCCCCTTGTGTATAGGTAGCTTACCGTGGTCCCCTTGTGTATAGGTAGCTTACCGTGGTCCCCTTGTGTATAGGTAGCTTACCGTGGACCCCTTGTGTATAGGTAGCTTACCGTGGTCCCCTTGTGTATAGGTAGCTTACCGTGGTCCCCTTGTGTATAGGTAGCTTACCGTGGTCTCCTTGTGTATAGGTAGCTTACCGTGGCCCCCTTGTGTATAGGTAGCTTACCGTGGTCCCCTTGTGTATAGGTAGCTTACCGTGGCCCCCTTGTGTATAGGTAGCTTACCGTGGACCCCTTGTGTATAGGTAGCTTACCGTGGCCCCCTTGTGTATAGGTAGCTTACCGTGGACCCCTTGTGTATAGGTAGCTTACCGTGGACCCCTTGTGTGTAGGTAGTTTACCGTGGACCCCTTGTGTTTAGGTAGCTTACCGTGGTCCCCTTGTGTATAGGTAGCTTACCGTGGACATAGCATCAGATGCCCCTGGTACCTTTTTCATAGGCTTTTTTGAGTTTGGGCAAGGGCACAGGGGCCCCATGATCCCCTATTGCCTGGGGGCCCCATGAGTTGTCAGTCCGCCCCTGCATGGGACATTTTTACAGCGACTGTTTTTTGGCTTTTGACGGTTTTTTTCTACAGCCAGTAAACCCCCCATCATGTTATCCTGTGTGTCCATGCACACAGAAACTGGAATCAATGTTTTTTGGCTTTTGACGTTTTTTTTCTACAGCCAGTAACCCCCCCTCCAGCATGTTATCCTATGTGTCCATGCACACACAGACTGTAATCAATGTTTTTTGGCAGGGACGTTTTTTGGCTGGAAAAAAAACCCAGGACTAGTGGGTTTCTAGAGGAGTTTTTTTAGCTGTAAAAACGCTCTAACGCTGCAAACCGGCGTTTTTGGACATTTTTTTGACCCATAAAATGCAAAAAACCACAAACGCGGGAAAACGCGGCTAAACGCTAATGCAAAACCGCTTAAAAAAAAAACTGAAGAACTCAAGTTTTTTATTTACCATTATATCTTTTATTAAATTTTATTTTAAGAAAAAAATACCTTCCAAAACCATCATAAATCTTTTTACATCCTACATATAAACTGTATCCCCGTACCCACCCAACACACCCCTGTCCAGTCTCATCTTATCCTCTCTTTCCCCTCCTATTAATCTAGTCATATATATAGATCTTTTTAACCATTTAAATTCTCTGGTTCTACTATCGGGGGACCTTTAATTTTTAAGTATTTTTCTGAAGTTCTAAACTCATAGCATTTACCCCAAATCTTTCTAAACTTTTCCATTTCATCTTTCTCCATGTAACAAAGTTCCTCCATCCTACTAACATATTATACTTTGTCTATCCAATCCCTCATCGTTGGTGGATCTTGGGCCTTCCAAAACCTAGGAATTAAACCCTTTGCCGCACCAATCAGATGATATAATAAACTGTTTATATTGTTTTACCGACAACCCTGTTCTGTAGAAAAGACATCCCCATGGATCCTTCTGGATAGATGTCCCCCATATCTCCTGTATATGATAAATTATCTCCTGCCAATATAACTGAATATTTGGGCATTCCCACCATATATGAGCCATTGTCCCTATTGCCCCACATCCTTCAACATAAAGGTGATACTTCTTCTCTCTGTTTATGTGCCACACTCGGTGTACAATACCATCTAGACCAGGGGTGGGCAAACTTTTTGACTTGAGGGCCGCAATGGGTTCATATATTGGACCCGGGGGCCGGACCAAGAGTAGATGAATGATGTGTATGTGTCATCCATAGTAAGTATAGTAATATTCCCCCATAGTAAGCATAGTAATTAATCCCCCATATAGTAATTCATCCCCCATAGTAATTAATCCCCCATATAGTAATTCATCCCCCATATAGTAATTCATCCCCCATAGTAATTCATCTCCCATAGTAATTCATCCCCCATATAGTAATTCATCCCCCATAGTAATTCATCCCCCATAGTAATTCATCCCCCATATAGTAATTCATTCCCCATAGTAATTCATCCCCCATATAGTAATTCATCCCCCATATAGTAATTCATCCCCCATAGTAATTCATCCCCCATATAGTAATTCATCCCCCATATAGTAATTCATCCCCCATATAGTAATTCATCCCCCATAGTAATTCATCCCCCCTATAGTAATTCATCCCCCCTATAGTAATTCATCCCCCATAGTAATTCATCCCCCATATAGTAATTCATCCCCCATAGTAATTCATCCCCCATAGTAATTCATCCCCCATATAGTAATTCATTCCCCATAGTAATTCATCCCCCATATAGTAATTCATCCCCCATAGTAATTCATCCCCCATATAGTAATTCATCCCCCATATAGTAATTCATCCCCCATATAGTAATTCATCCCCCCTATAGTAATTCATCCCCCATATAGTAATTCATCCCCCATAGTAATTCATCCCCCATATAGTAATTCATCCCCCATATAGTAATTCATTCCCCATAGTAATTCATCCCCCATATAGTAATTCATCCCCCATAGTAATTCATCCCCCATATTGTAAATCATCCCCCATAGTAATTCATCCCCCATATAGTAATTCATCCCCCATATAGTAATTCATCCCCCATAGTAATTCATCCCCCCTATAGTAATTCATCCCCCATATAGTAATTCATCCCCCATAGTAATTCATCCCCCATAGTAATTCATCCCCCATATAGTAATTCATCCCCCATATAGTAATTCATCCCCCATATAGTAATTCATCCCCTCTATAGTAATTCATTCCCCATATTAATTCATCCCCCATATTAATTCATCCCTCATATAGTATTTCATCCCCCACAGTACTATTCCCCCCCAAGTAGTAAGCCAAGTCCCCCCTGTGTCAATTCACTTACGTTTGCTCCGCGCGTTCCTCTCGCCGTGTTCCCGCGCCGTTCCGGTCTTCAGGGCGGACTGTGAGAGGAGCCTAGCTCCCCTCACGTTCGTCACGCTGCCCCGCCTACACACATCCTGACAGCCACATCCGCGGGCCAGATTAAAAGGTCGTAGTTTGCCCATTGCTGATCTAGACAAACATTTATAATTCATCTCAACTATAAACTCAAGTTTTTAATGTGACTTTACACAGCCAAGGTTGCCAGCGTTATCAAAACACCCCGTGTGGATGGAGACGAAAGCTACAACTCAAGATACAATACAAGTTACAGATTCAGGTTCTCTGAAAGCGCAACGCCAGGGGCGGACTGACCATTTGGAAACTTGGGCACTGCCCCAGGGCCCGGGGTCAGTAGGGGGCCCCATGAGATGCCCCTGGTACCTTTTTCATAGGCTTGAGTTTGGGCAAGGACACAGGGGCCCCATGATCCCCTATTGCCCGGGGGCCCCATGAGTTGCCAGTCCGCCCCTGCTCAACGCGTCAAAAAATTGTTTCATTGTGTATGTACAAATAAAATGTATATTTTAAGAGAATGGTTGTACTGTGCCTTGCAAATCCCACCGTGTCAAATGTTTCTTTAAATTCTAATAATTGGGATGCGGCACCCTTTAGGCTAAGAAATTTTGAGTTGACCAACTTCCTGGAGACTTCGGCTCAGAGATGACCCAGTCATGTAAATCCTGGTGCCTGTGAAGTTTTGGGATGTGTTAACCACATGCCCTCCTGAGGATTTACCTCCTCCCCCACCCCACTCCACCCCACCCCACCCCACCCCACCCCTCTTCCTGACCAGGCCATTTTTTGCGATACGGTGCTTAAACTGACAATTGTGCGGTCATGCAACGTTGCACCCAAATTAAATTTACGTCCTTTTTTTTTCCTCCCACGAATTGAGCTTTCTTTCGGTGGTATTTGATCGCCTCCTGCATTGTTGTTGGGTTTTTTTTTTTCACTCAAAACAATTTTGAGACAAAAACTATACTTTTTGCTATTTATTTCAGGTACTTATATAGCGCCGTCAATTTTTGCGCAGCACTTTTACATATCTATTGTACATTCACATCAGTCCCTAACCCTCAAGGGGTGTACAATCTAAGGTCCCTAACTCACATTCATACATACACATACTAGGGACAATTTAGACAGGAGCCAATTCACCTTCCAGTCTTTGGAGTGTGGGAGGAAACTGGAGCACCCGGAGGAAATCCACGCAGGCACAAGGAGAACATGCAAACTCCAGGCAGGTGGTGCCGTGGCTGGGATTCGAACAAACAACCCGAGTACTGCCAGGCGGAAGTGCTAACCATTTAGTCACTGTGCTGCCCCATTCTATTAAACATATCCAGTAAAAAAAATGTAAAAAATCTAATTTCGTCATAAATTTAGGCCAAAATGTATTCTGCGACGTCTTTGCTAAAAAAAAAAATCCCAATACGTGTAAATTAATTGGTTTGTGTGAAAGTTATAGCGTTTACAAATGGCAGTATATATACTGGAATTTTTTGGGGTTTGTTTTACTAGCAATGGCGGCAATCAGCGACTTATAGCGGGACTGACACTGGGGGGAACTGACTTGGTGTCACTGACCTCTCCAGTGACACCAACACAGTGATCAGTGCTAATAAAAAGCACTGACACTGTACTAATGGCACTGGGAAGGAAGGGATCGACATCTGGGGCGATCAAAGGGTTAACTGTGTGCTGTGTGTTTCACTGTAAGCACACTGCTTTGGATGGCTCTGCTGACGGGAAAGAGCTGTGATTGACAGCCAAGGCCACAAATGGTGGCATCGGTAGGGATCGCGCACGGTCCTTGTGCACCTTCTACCCAGAACTGCAAATTCACATGTATATATAAGTGATTTTGCACACGCCTTCTGCCCTGTAGCAGTATTTCTGCTATAGGGTGGAGGGGAAGCAGTTAACTAATTTGTGACACAGAGCAGCACCTGCTGCAGCCTCTCGCCTTATGATTTGCTGCAAAGTTACAGACCGAAGACATTATCTCTGCTTAGGCAGAGGCGGTGGACAGGCGATGTCAGGAATTTATTAATGCTCCTATGGCCACATCACCCTGAATGTGCCTGATCTCCTCTGATCTTGGAGGCTAAGCAGGGTCGGGCCTGGTTAGTAGTTGGATGGGAGACCCCCTGGGAATACCAGGTGCTGTAGGCTACTGTCAGAACGGTAAGGATGTGGAACTTAACGGCAGCCCTGAGGAAGTCACATGATATTGTGATGCAACACGTCGGCCTGACGTGGTGACGCACTTCCGGCGTGGTGGCCATCTTGGTGCACCTTTTTTGATTCCTGTACACCCATGCAGATTACACCCAAAAGCATAGGGTTGTAAAGCTGTCATCTTTGAGGACTGATGTGAGTTGTCTTCATATGTTTATGGTTTGATCTTCATTAAATTTACCTGCTACATTATGGGAGATTGTGTTTATTTTTTTGGCACATACCCATACCCCATAAGAGGAGCCACTGCTTGATTATCGACCCCTAGAGAAGGATATCTATGGATGGGGAAAGTGGATCAGTGGATATCAGTAGATGCTGAGAGGATCTGAGGGTTTGATCCCACTATACGCTTTGACCTTCACTGGTCGAAGCCTGGAGGTGAGAGGCTAATCTAGCCGTGTGTTGGAGTTTCTGCACCTGGAGTCACTTTATGATCACGTGTGCTTGCAATTGCAGTAGTGGTGTCACCCACCCATTGGACATTTTTCTACACATTTTTTATTTTTGTTTGCGTTTTAGTGTGACATTTTTTGCACTATATTTGCATGATTGATCACAGTTTTATTATTACAATCATTTATTGTTTTTCATGTGTAAGAATTTTTCACAAGTGCTAATACACAGTATTTATATACTATGTTTTTTATGATATTAGCTTTAATATATATTTTTTGATCACTATGACCACTTGATTATTATATTTATATTCATCTCACGGGGTGTATTATATGTGTTATATATATTTAGAAGTTTTTTTGATTAGTAGTTTTATTTTTTATTTTAAGTTTTATGAGTAGCGCCACATTTTTTGACTTTTTAAGAATGTGGAACTTGCTTACACAATCAGTGGTGTCAGCGGGAAGTACTGAAGGTTCAAAAAAAAAAAACTTAGATGGGCATCTTAGAGAACACAATATACAGGGATATGGGATATGATTTTTGACATGAGCACACACAGACCCTCATAGGTTGAACTGGATGGACTGGTGTCTTTATTCAACCCTACCAACTATGTAATGCAGACCTGTAAATTAATGGAAAGGTCCACTTTAAATATCAGTAGTTCGAGGCTTGACAAATTTGCTTTGAATCTAGGAGCCAGCTAAAAAAGTTAGGAGCCAGTTTTTTTTTAGCGTGGGTTGTCAGCGCTTGGGGCAATTCAATGTCTGGGTAACACGCTTCACGTGATGTAGTTTGCCACTCAAGAATCAAAACAAAACCGCACCAAGTTTTAGGTGCCATTGGAAATAATGGCACCTGAACCTGCATGTTACAATCACAGCGATTCTGCTGCGATCACAAAATGCCCATGTGTGAATGGAGCCGCCCTGGTTCACACATTTGCTATTTAGGATGCATTTTTGAAACTCACAGATTCGCATGAAAGTCTAGATAGTTTGAGTGCTATTACAAGAAGGGTACTGTGCGAGTTTTTAGCGGTGCGTTCCAGATTCAAGTGATATAGTAGAGTGGCATGCGGAGGTAAGTGTTCACATAGGGTTGCTATTGACAGGAGTTTTTGCATTGAAGTCAATAGGGGACGTTTTTGCATTGAAGTCCAGGGGACACGATTTTGTATTGAAGTTAATTGGATGTGATTTGGCATTGAAGTCAATAGGGGCATTTTTGCATTCAATTCAATGGGTCATGATTTTACATTGAAGTCAGGAGGGGGTGTTTTTGCATTGAAGTCAGGACGGGGTGTTTTTGCATTGAAGTCAGGAGGGGGTGTTTTTGCATTGAAGTCAGGACGGGGTGTTTTTGCATTGAAGTCAGGACGGGGTGTTTTTGCATTGAAGTCAGGAGGGGGTGTTTTTGCATTGAAGTCAGGAGGGGATGTTTTTGCATTGAAGTCAGGACGGGGTGTTTTTGCATTGAGGTCAGGAGGGGGTGTTTTCGCATTGAAGTCAGGAGGGGGTGTTTTCACATTGAAGTCAATGGAACGCGATTCTGTAGTGAAGTCAATGGGACACGATTTTACATTGAAGTCTGGAGGGGGTGTTTTTGTATTGAAGTCAATAGGACGTGATTTCTCATTGAAGTCAATGGAATGCAATTTTGCATTGAAGTCAATGGGAGGAAGTGTGAACACTAGGACACAATTTCTAGTTGCCATGGTGACCTGGTGCCTGGGATTTGTCAATCCATGCAGGAGTTGGTCCTTGACATCACTTGCAGTAAAACCTAAAGTGGTTCTAAAGACAGAAGGTTTTTTGCATGCAGATCCCCCCCTTAAGTTTTCCAGAGCTCGGTCTCAATCCAGCGATGTGCACAAGAGCAGCGAATCTCTCTGCTCTCTCTCTCTCTCTCCTTATAGGCTCAGAGACAGCAGCAGGAGCCATTGGCTCCTGCTGGTGTCAATCACAAGCAGAAAGGAGGAAGCCTTGGCGGGGGCCAACCCACGCTTTCTGTGCCAATAGACACACACAGTTGGTTTGGGAGCAAGCACACGCTAGTGCCCCGATAGCAAGCAGCTTGCTATGGGGGCAGTCGGTAAGGGAGAGGAGCAGGAGACATGAGAAAAGGAGGATTGGGGCTGCTCTGTGCAAAACCACTGCACAGAGAAGTGTTTTTTTTTTATCGATCCTTTCCAATCACTTTAAGCCAGCCATACACCATTAAAATTTTGCTTAATGACTTTATGGCAACCGAACACACATGTGCAGTGGTGAATGAGTGGGCTTTAACACCCACATTCCGCATATATGCGCCGCTGGGCGGCCAATGTGTATGTGCCGAGAGAGCGCTCACTGTGCGCTCCCTGAACAAAGACAGCTCTCGGTCCAGAGTAAAGATTTTTAGCCGGCAGGACCGGATTCTGATCATGTGACCACTGTGACAGGGATCACATGATTACTGGTCCCCCCCCCCCCCCCCCCAGGAGTTCAGGAATGTTTGAAGGGATGCCAGGACAGGCAGGAAGGGGTTGATCTTACTTTCGAAATTCTGAAAAATCATTCCTCATTCCTCTTGCCATCATTGAGTCAAATGTTTTGACAGCCATACTGCCTAATGGAATCCTAGACACATAAATAGGTTTCTCTCGTGCCTAGCACATCCCAATACTTTGGGGTGGATTTACTAAAGGCAAATAAACCATGCACTCTGCAAGGGCATTTGCTCCAGAGCTTAATAAATGAGGGGAAGCTCCGATGACTTTCATCATCCAATCACGTGGAAGCAAAAATGCTGTTTGCATGTAATTGGGTATTCTTTGAAAAGTGAATCTTCCCCTCATTTACTAAGCTTTAGAACAAATACCCTTGCAGGGTGCAATTACATTTCGCAAAGTGCACAGTCTATTTGCCTTTAGTGAATCAACCCCAATATGTACAATTTTTCCCAAACCAAAATCATATTCACTGTTGGACTTTTGTTCATTCAGATCAGAATTCAAATTTTCTCGTCACTACGGTTGAAAACAATCGCCCCCTTGACCTCACTAACCATTTGAAATTTTTTGTTTTTGGGAATGTTTGCACCATTTTCTAAGGAAATTCTACTAGTGTATGGCCAGCTTTGGTAGGATTAGCTGTCTTGCCCCAGAATAAATAATACCCATTTTTCTGCTCATCAATTCACTGAAAATGTTGAATACAGGGGAAAACCATAACTCAATGACATTTAGGGGTCTATTTATCCATGTTTTCATCCAAGAGTCACTCAGCCTTCACCCAAGAGTCATTCAACGTTCATCCAAGAGTCATTCAACGTTCACCCAAGAGTCATTCAACGTTCACCCAAGAATCACTCAACGTTCGCCCAAGAGTCCCTCAACGTTCTCCCAAGAGTCCCTCAACGTTCTCCCGAGAGTCCCTCAACATTCGCCCGAGAGTCCCTGAACATTCGCCCGAGAGTCCCTCAACGTTCGCCCGAGAGTCCCTCAACATTCGCCCGAGAGTCACTACGGTTGAAAACAATCGTCCCCTTGACCCCACTAACCATTTGAAATTTTTTGTTTTGGGAATGTTTGCTCCATTTTCTAAGGAAGTTCTACTAGTGTATGGCCAGCTTTGGTAGGATTAGCTGTCCTGCCCCAGAATAAATATACAACGTGTGAGTTAGACAAAGGCAGCTTCAATCAGATGCTTCTGGAGTGGGTGTTCTCTCTAAATGAATCTCCTTCTTTTTCAGTACAGTCTATACAGGTCATTTCTTGGTATTGGTGGACGTTTTTTGTGCCATTTCTTCCATAGGTCTCTGCCTCAGACTAGCGCAGAACCACGAAATATACGGTTCGTTAGTAAATCACTGGCTTATCCTCTAGTTCCAAAGTCACGAATCGCAGTTTTTCCGCTTTAATGTTTGATCTGTTTTCCAAATTTTTGCCAAGGCCATAAATGAGGTCCCTGACGCGTCTACCGCGAGGGTTAAACGGCACAGAAATTAAAAAGCCCCCTTCGGCTGCTCAGAGCTCCCCTCCGCAAGAGCACAGCGGCGGATAATGTCACGGCGGCGCGTGCGACCGCGATGAAGGATGGAAACTGATAAATAAATAAATCACGCGGCAGCATTAGCCGAAGCAGCGGCTCTAATTGCTTCTGTGTTTGGACGCGGCGGCTGCTGACATCTCATCTACTGATGTCTTCAATGAGGTAATCACCGCCTGTCAATCTCGGGCGCGCTTCTGCCCCCGCCGACAAAAGCAACCCCCCGCTCCCCCCTGCTGCTTAATCCAGATGTTCTGTGTGTCGCCCTGGCAGGGATCTGGTAATGGGGGCTACTAGATATGCAGATCTGGGATAATAAGGGACCGCGGAACAGGAGTCATTAAACCTGAACTTCAGACAAAGAAAAAATATAATACCCATTATTCTGCTCATCAATTCACTGAAAATGCTGAATGCAGGGGAAAACCATAACTAAATGACATTTAGGGGTCTATTTATCCATGTTTTCATCCAAGAGTCACTCAGCGTTCGCCCGAGAGTCACTCAACAGTCTCCCGAGAATCACTCAACGTTTGTCCAAGAGTCCCTCAACGTTTGCCCCCTCAACGTTTGCCCGAGATTCCCTCAACGTTTGCCTGAGAGTCCCTCAACGTTTGTCTGAGAGTCCCTCAACGTTTGCCCGACAGCTCCCCAACGTTCACCCGAGAGCCCCTCAACGTTTGCCCGAGAGCTTCTCAACGTTTACCCGAGAGCCCCTTAACATTTGCCTGAGAGCCCCTCAACGTTTGCCCGAGACTCCCTCAACATTTGTCTGAGAGTCCCTCAACGTTTGTCCGAGAGTCCCTCAACGTTTGTCCAAGAGCTTCTCAACGTTTAACCGAGAGCCCCTCAACGTTTGCCCGAGAGCCCCTCAACGTTTTCCCGAGAGCCCCTCAACATTTGCCCGACAGCCTTTCAACGTTTGCCCGAAAGCCCCTCAACATTTGCCCGAAAGCCCCTCAACGTTTGTCCGGGAGCCCCTCAATGTGTGCCCGGGAGCCCCTCAACGTTTGCCCGGGAGACCTTCAACGTTTGCCCGGGAGCCCCTCAACGTTTGCCCGGGAGCCCCTCAACATTTGCCCGAAAGTCCCTCAACGTTTGCCCGGGAGCCCTTCAACGTTTGCCCGGGAGCCCTTCAACGCTTGCCCGGGAGCCCCTCAACGTTTGCCCAGGAGCCCCTCAACGTTTGCCCGGGAGCCCCTCAACGTTTGCCCAGGAAGCACTCAGCATTTGCCCAATTTTCACCAATTTTTCACACAAGGCCAAGCAAAAGAAAAACCTCTTTCATCGATGTAGTAGATGTAAACCATAATTGAATGCCTCTTAAGGGTCTATTTATCAGAGTTTTCACCCAGGACTCACGCGAACACAGAATTCACCCCTTTTTGTTTTTTACACAAGATTACATTAGAAAAACGTGTAAATCTTGGGTAAATGCGTGAATCTTTGGTGAAATCATTGATAAATAGAACCCTTAGTTTGCTAAAGCACTGTGTATCATGAGCGGTTTGATATGTGGCCTTTCAGCGGGTGGGCTGTAATGCAGATGGGTCACATATATGCTCCCCCAACATAAACAATGCTGTGCTGAGAGCGAGCCCCACGAGCGCCCCCGGAACAGCTACCGGCAGGTAAAAGAAGGCTCACAGTGTCTGCTTGCCATCAGGTGCTTTCTGATCATGTGACCGCCAATCACGGTGGTTACATGATCAGAAAGTCCACCTCCACCTCCCAGGGTCATGAAACATCTTAAAGGGCTGCAAGGCGACAGCGAGAAGGGGTTAAATAAAACACTTGTTTTCACTTTTTTTTAATCCTTTGTTGCATTTCAGATCTCCCAATCCACTGCAACCTCTTTACATCCACTTCAGGCACTTTCAGACAGCCAATAATGCTTACCGCCCAGGGGCGGACTGACAACTCATGGGGCCCCCGGGCAATAGGGGATCATGGGGCCCCTGTGTCCTTGCCTGAACTCAAAAAAGCCTATGAAAAAGGTACCAGGGGCATCTCATGGGGCCCCCTACTGACCCCGGGCCCTCGGGCAGTGCCAAATGGTCAGTGGAGTTTCCAAATGGTCAAATGGTTTTTGTTTGTTTTTGTTTACTTTTTGAAATTGTTGAATGGCAGTTTTACACTGCAGGACCGAACCACAACTGTGAGCCAAGCGCTTGGCTCCTGGTTTGCGGTGCGGCCCAATTGATCTCAATGGGTGAGTTTGACAGGTGGTGCCGCCTGTTAGACTCTGCAGCCACAGCATGTGTACAGACCTGTTAGGCTGTAATGTTAGAATTCTGGCGGGCAGCCAGGGGACAGTTGATGTTGCAAAACGCTGCAATTGTGCGTTGAGGAGAACATTCTTTATGACCTTCCCAATTTTTTTTGGGGGGGAGGGGGATTTTTTTTAAAAGCCCACTGATTTCAATGGGCTGTGTAACGGAACCGACCCCAGACTGCGCTTATGTACTTCCATACAAGACTGGACAACACCAGTCTTGAAGTAAACCAGGAGGTAGACTAATTTATTTGAACACAGATACAAGATATATACACTCAGGAGACAATCCCCCCTCCCTGCATAATGACACAGGGTGGGGCAATCTACATTTAGTAACAAGAGACACACAGTTATTCCAACTTCACACCAGCAGACAGTCCCATCAGGAGGGAGGGCTGCTGGAGACACCCCCCACCAAGCCAATACACATAAACACATACAACCCATAATAGCTTGCTCCCCAGCAAGACACACAATAGAACAATGGGATGCAACCACATAACACCAAACAATCAACAACCCCCACCCCAATATCAGGACAGCTCACCCTGTGCCTGTTACACATAAGAGAGATATGGGGAGCTGAGACGGGTCTCCCCACCTCTCCAAAGTGAGCTGGGTTCCATGGACCCCCCACCCAAAGTGACTCCCCTCACAGGCTGCCTTAAGGCAACGCATGGTACATACCGCGAAATAAAGCACCGCACAACTGTAAATGCGCCTTAATAGATCTTCAGGCACTGGGATCTGGGGCTGATCACCCCACCATAGAGGACACACCAAAGTGAAGAATCAGTAAATTGTGCGGAAGTATATTAGAACAGAAAACAAACATTTTTATAGGTCGAGAAAGAAAAAAAGTGAACCTGGGCTTTAATGGTTAGCACTGTTGACCTTGCAGTTGGAAGGACTTGACCTCTAGACGATTTTCCAATCCATGTCACGCTTGCTGGAGATGTTGCAGGGATGTGCTGGCCGGCGGCCAAGTAGAAGCAGACCCTGTCACCTCGGAACAATGGGACAGCTGGGGACCCCTCCCCACCACCACCACCAAGTCGGCATGTCATTCCGCACACCGAATAGGTGGCTGCGACCCAAGCTGTGGCCGGAATTTTAATTCAGATTTCCCCCTGCACCGTTTAACCTCTGACCTCAGAGAGCAGCGCCACCTCGCTGGCAGTCGCGTGTTATTTAAATGGCGTTCGTGGTGCTTGCGTCCGGGTTTACCATTAAACGAATAGCCTACAGTGGAAAGCGCAGATATTTTCTGAACGATAAACTGAGGATGTGAGACTAGGGAAGATATTTTAGAATGTTCGATCAGTGTAAAATAGGGCGATGCGCAATGGGAGGGGCAAATCATTAATCAGAACTAACCCTGGGTTCACGCATATGCGTTTTACGCAGCGTTTTGCAGAAACACAGTACAGTCCATTTAACATGATTTCCTATGTGACACGTTCACATCTCCGCGTTTTCACCCGGTGCATTTTTTAGAAAGGGTCAGGGACTCTTTTGAACGCAAAAAGTTGCGTTTTTTTGTTCTATAGACTTCGATGGAAATGCATGTAGTGCGTTTTTGATGCGTTTTTGCCACTTTTTTTAATGCGTTTTGCATTTTAAATCTGCCTAGCAACAAGAAAAAGAAAACCGCAAAACACAGCAAAATCACAGGTGCAAAACGCAACGCAAAATGCAATGCAGAAATTGGTCAAACGCAAACTGCATAGGTGTGAACCTAGCCTAACCCTCGGTTCAAACCTAAGCGTTTAAGCAGCATTTTGTGTTTTGAATAAACGCACTACAGTCCATTTAACATGATTTCCTATGGGACATGTTCACATCTCCGTGTTTTCACCCAGTGCGTTTTTTTGGAAAGGGTCAGGGACTTTTTTGAACGCAAAACGTTGCATTTTTGGTTCAATAGACTACAATGGAAACGCTGCAAAAATGCATGTAGTGCGTTTTTGATGCATTTTTTTATGCGTTTTGCATTTTAAATCTGCCTAGCAACAAGAAAAAAAACGCATCTAAAATGCAATGCAGAAACGGGTCAAACGCAAACTGCATAGGTGTGAACCTAGCCTTAGAGAGATTGCTGGAGCAGTTTTTTTTATTATTCCTGCCAATAAACATACTTTTTTTCTTATTATTCCTACCAATAAAGACATTTCTTTGCAGAGGTTAAACCTGGGGTTCTGGGCTGATCTATCTTATTGATTCATGAAAAATTTTAATTTTGATAATCCATGAAAAAAAAAACTGATACATGGTGCTATCATGTATCGCCATTCAGCAAGCTGAATGGCTGCCCCTATTCTGTGGGGCTGTCTAACAATAGACAGCGAAGCCGAGGTACAGCATCACATGTGGGCATTACCTGGGGCTGTCTGCTGTTTTCCGTAAGCTATGTACAGCCCCTAACACCAGCCATCATCTGCCTGCATTGCATAGAGAAGCAAAGAGACCTAGTGAAGGCATCTCTGGGTCCAAAATAAGGTTTGCAATGAAATTGTTATTATTTAATTTTTATTTTCGAGAGAGGCATTACCTGGGGCTGTCTGCTATTTTCCATAAGCTATGTACAGCCCCTAACACCAGCCATCATCTGCCTGCACTGCATAGAGAAGCAAAGCAAGAGAGAGAGAGAGATGGCTGTGATTATAAAGGATCATTTTATATTTTTAAAAATAAGAAACATGTCATACTTACCTGCTCTATGCAATGGTTTTGCACAGAGCAGCCCCGGTCCTCTTTTTCTTGGGTTCATGGCCGATCGCTATGGGGGCATTCATGTGGGCTCACTCCTGAGCCGCACTCTGTGTGTCCATTGACACACAGAACATGGACCCCCCGCTCCCTCTTCACTGGATGTGATTGACAGTAGCAGGAGATGGACTTGAGTATTCTACTCCAAAATTATATAAGAGTTAGGAAGTAAGGGCCTTTATCAACAGGAGAACAAATGGAGTGTCATACACTTTTAATTCTGCTTAGCTACATGCTATACATCAGCTGCGGACTGACAACTCATGGGGCCCCTGAGCAATAGGGGATCATGGGACCCCTGTGTCCTCGCCCAAACTCAAAAAAAGATATGAAAAAGGTACCAGGGGCATCTCATGGGGCCCCCTACTGACCCCGGGCCCTTGGGCAGTGCCCGAGTTTCCAAATGGTCAGTCCGCCCCTGCTATACATACACTGTGTCAAGGAATGTTTGTGGAAAACCTGACCATCATACCTACTGATAAAGCCAAAAGTATGTGGCCCCCCTTTCAAATCAAATTGAGTTCAGTTGTTTACATGCAAAGACATTTCAGAAAATGGTGCCCTTTCAACCTTGTAGTAACAGTTTGGAGAAGGCCTTTTCTGTCCGAGCATGACTGTTCCCCTGTGTACAATGCCAGCTCCATAAAGACATGGTTTGATGAGGGTGGGTGGTGGAACCCTACTTGAACCCTATTTGAACACCTTTGGGATGAATTGGAGCTCCAGTTGCAAGCCAGGTCTTCTCATCAAACATCAGTACCTGACCTCACAAATATTCTTTTAGCTGAATAGGCACAATGTACTACAGCCATGCCCCAAAATCTTGTGGAAAGCCTTCCCAAAAAAAGTGGAGTGGTGGAGCAGCAAAGAGTACCATAGGACAATACCCATGATTTCGGAATAAGATGTCCACCAATCCCTATAGGTGTGATGGTCAGGTGTCCACTTTTTTTTGCAATATACTGAAAACCTTTGGGATGAACTGGAACGCTGATGGTGCTCCAGGTCTTCTCAGCCAACATCACTGCCAGTCTTCACAAATGTTCTTTCTGGCTAATGGCCACAGACTCACTCCAAAATCTTGTGGACAGCCAGAACACTCACAGCAAGGCACATTTTCTTCCGCTGGCTCAAGGGAACAGTCCAGGGGTGTCTTTTCTAGTTTTATTGGAGCATAGAACTCAAATGAGGATGAGGGGAGCATGGGATACCCCAGAAAACTGAAGAACTGGACAGCTTGAGGACCTCTTAACTATCTTGTTGACTGCACCAAAAAGAATGTCCCACAGAATCTATGCTGATTGGTGATTCCTCCCAGGGACCAAAATCTACACACAGTTACTGACTTTCCAGCACTGGGATCAGTTACTCACACAACCCCAGAATCATTGGTTGCCTCATTTGGACATCCACCAGGCTCTTTACAGTCAGGGAGATGCATGCACACACCACCATAGGACAGCTGGACACATTCCCCACCAACGTCCTCCTGGCTCTGTCCAATGAGCTTCTCCAGACCCAAATTGGTTCTAGGCCTTAAACTTGCATATAGGCCCCCCCAGCTAAAGCCTTAGCTGGGACCTCAGAGTCTTTCTAATGATTCCTTCTAGTATTCCTGCCCCAGGGGCCTCCTCCAGCTGGGCTGCCCCCAGGAACTGTGCACTACTGCCTTAGGTTATTTATAGGCTCTCCAACCACCTACTGTGCACACCTCCCCAGGGATTGGCTGGAGTTCCATATATATATATATATATTTAGGCTGCCTTCTCTGGTCTTCCTCCCACTATAATTATAGAATTTTCTAAAATACAGAATTAAGTAATCAGCAGCAGCCTGTTAGACACTAAGCAGCCTTAACCAATCAGCTCTGCTGTAATCAGTGGAGCAGTGGTTAATTAAATCTAGCGTATTTTTCGCCGTATAAGACGCACCTGACCATAAGACGCACCTAGGTTTTAGAGGCAGAAAACAGGACAAAAAAAAAATTCTGAACTAATGGACTGCAGACACAGTACAGGAGATGACCAGAGACTGCGGACACAGTACAGGAGATGACCAGAGACTGCAGACACAGTACAGGAGATGACCATAGACTGCGGACACAGTACAGGAGATGACCAGAGACTGCGGACATAGTACAGGAGATGACCAGAGACTGCGGACATAGTACAGGAGATGACCAGAGACTGCAGACATAGTACAGGAGATGACCATAGACTGCGGACACAGTACAGGGGATGACCAGAGACTGCGGACACAGTACAGGAGATGACCAGAGACTGCGGACATAGTACAGGAGATGACCAGAGAGTGCGGACACAGTACAGGAGATGACCAGAGACTGCGGACACAGTACAGGAGATGACCAGAGACTGCGGACACAGTACAGGAGATGACCAGAGACTGCGGACACAGTACAGGAGATGACCAGAGACTGCGGACATAGTACAGGAGATAACCGGAGACTGCGGACATAGTACAGGAGATGACCAGAGACTGCGGACACAGTACAGGAGATGACCAGAGACTGCAGACACGGTACAGGAGATGACCAGAGACTGCAGACACGGTACAGGAGATGACCACAGACTGCGGACACGGTACAGGAGATGACCACAGACTGCGGACACGGTACAGGAGATGACCACAGACTGCGGACACGGTACAGGAGATGACCACAGACTGTGGACACAGCACAGGGATGACCAGAGACTGCGGACATAGTACAGGAGATGACCAGAGACTGCGGACACAGTACAGGAGATGACCAGAGACTGCGGACACAGTACAGGAGATGACCAGAGACTGCGGACAGCACAGGAGATGACCAGAGACTGCGGACAGCACAGGGATGACCAGAGACTGCGGACAGCACAGGGATGACCAGAGACTGCGGACAGTACAGATGACTGCTGACCTTTGGGGAGGTGGGGAGCGGGTACCTGAATTTGACAGGTACCCGCTCTTCCGCAGAGTTTTTGTTTGATCTTACCTGTTCCTCGATTCAGCCGCGCGCTGTCTTCCCGGCTTCTGTAATGGCGCTCGGCATGACAGCCGGGTGCCCAGTGCGCATGAGCGAGAAGCACTTGCGCTTTGTGATTGATCCGGCGGCTTCTGGGATCTGTCATGTGTCCCAGGTACCGCCTTACCATTCACAAAAAGCACCGCTTCTTGCGCATGCGCACATGACACCCGGCTGTCATGCCCAGTGCCCACACTACAGAAGCCGGGAAGACAGCACGCCGCTGGATAGAGGAACAGGTAAGGTCCCGCTGCAGAGCTGAGCGGCCGGCCCGGTATTCTGACACGGCCGCGCTGGAAATACCGGACCGGCCGCTCCATATTCGCTCCATAAGACGCACTGACAGTTCCCCCCCAGTTTTGGGGAAGAAAAAGTGCGTCTTATACGGCGAAAAATACGGTACCTAGCAGCCTACTCTACACTAGGAGGGTGCTACCATGTTATAGCCGTAAAGGGGGCTCAACTCTATATAAATGGCTATGGTTTTGGAATGGGATATCCAACAAGCTCATATAGGTTTGATGGTCAGTTGTCCACAGACGTTTGGATATAAATGAATGCACATGTGTTAGACCAATATAACACTCTGATGCCATCAAGCTTATGCAGCCCATACATGGAATAAATTCCGAGCGAACTTTCCTTCAAAAATCATAACTAAGAATTTTCTTTTGAATTTCACATCGGCCGATTTTCTTGCGGCTATCGAATTTGAGTGATTGTGCATGTTGGAAAGTAAAAAAAAAACAAAAACAAAGGAACGTCTAATCAAGGATAGGGGAATTGTGTGAGAATTAACCTACCAGCATGTTTTTGGAATGTAGGAGGAAGCCGGAGTTCCCGGAGGAAGCCCGCCCAGGCACAGGGAGGAAATGCAAACTCCAGGCAGGTGGTGCCGTGGCTGGGATTCGAACCAACGACCCTAGTACTGCCAGGTGGAAGTGCTAACCACTTAGCCACTGTGCTGCCCCATTCTATTAAACATGTATAGCCACATGGCAGCTGGCCACCGCCGCATCCTTACCAACCACTGACATCACCCGGACCATTCACTTACATGGCTGGGAATCCCCAGACATCTAAGCAAATGGGTGGGGAAATATCATCGAATAAGAAATGATGTGGCTGTGACGTGGAAAGAAAAGAAGATTCCCAGCCATGAAAATTTTTATTCTGAGGTGACATTGAAGATTTGGTTGGTCGAATTTCAAAATCAATAGTGGCACCATCAGATTACAAAACACACCAAATTTCAGATTTTCTAAAGAAAATTTGTTCAGAATTCGACCCATGTATGGCCTGCATTAGCCCATAGATCTCTTTTAGCCAAAAGCTCAAAGAAAGGTTCTACCAAAAAACATCTTATGCCTTCTTGTGTTTTCAAAAGCAACAAAATATTGTTTCTGTTCAGCTGGTGTTTTTTTATTCCGCATATGCCACAAGACTGAATTCAGGCTCCCACTGGAAATGCCTTTTCAGTAAACCAAAGGGTAGGAGGAGCATTCAGCGGCGAGGAGCTCGGCTTTGTCATCAATAGCGTTGTTATGTTCTCCATCAGGCGGGGCAGTGGTACAAAGTCTGTAGCATTGAATTCTGGAAATCTCCAGTTTTTTGTTCCTTTCCATTAATGGATCACAAGGTCTAACAGGCAAGTCGTCCGCGTTAAGTCATTAAGCTTTGTGCTGCAGCTGAAACATGACAATTCCGACAGTGCATTTATTTGCAAACTAAAACTTCTATTGTAATTGTGAACACTTAATACAAAGTGTTAAGTGCTTTATGTTCCTTTTTTTCTTTGTTTTTGATATAGTACTTTTTTTGTCTTCACTGTCACCGTTTGAATGACAAGGTCCTTTAGTCTACAAGCACAGAGTACTTTGTTCACGCACGCCGCGTTCTTTGCTGCCGTTACAGCTAAATTCCCACCTTTTGAGCACTTTCCTAAAATGAACGCAGGATAAAACTCCCTACTATTGTTAAAAAGCAAATTCAGACGGGTGAATAAAATCCTTTTGTAAGCTGGTAATCTAGGTAAAGAAAAATTCCAGGCATGGTATATTTTAGGGTCCTTTCACACGGGTGGACTGATCTGGTCTGCCTGTCCATTTTTCAGGCAGACCCTACTGGACCACCCATCGTTCTCTATGAGGAGGCGGACGTAAATGGACATGTGTCTGTATACACCTGCCTGCATCCAATCTGATCTGCTAAAAACAGATGGATGGGAATCCATTCCCTATCCATCTAACAGATCAGATCGTATGATGAGTTGGGGAGTTGGGGATATGACACCACTATACTGTGAAAATCATGTAAAGAAAGGCAAGCAGACTAGTCACCAGTATATCTGAGAAGGTTCTCATTTTTCCAGGTCATCCAGATGCAGCCCCTTGCTTGCTTATATCTGGTCCTTGGGGCATTATTTTCCCCGCTGACAGCAACACTAGGGCATGCTGTAGTTCCTGCCACTGACACCAGAAATGGGGAACTATTCTTCCCACTGACACCAATGATGGGACACTGTTCCTCTCATTGATACCAAAGATGTGGCACTATTACTCCAACTGACACCGATGCTGGGGCATTATTCCTTCCACTAATATGAATGATAGGACACTATTCATCCCACTGATACCAATGATGGGGCACTATTCCTCCCACTGACACCAATGATGGGACACTGTTCCTCTCATTGATACCAAAGATGTGGCACTATTACTCCAACTGACATGGAAGCTGGGGCATTATTCCTTCCACTAATATGAATGATAGGACACTATTCCTCCCACTGATACCAATGATGGGGCACTATTCCTCCCACTGACACCAATGATGGGACACTGTTCCTCTCATTGATACCAAAGATGTGGCACTATTACTCCAACTGACATGGAAGCTGGGGCATTATTCCTTCCACTAATATGAATGATAGGACACTATTCCTCCCACTGACACCAATGATGGGACACTGTTCCTCCCACTGACACCAATGATGGGACACTATTCCTCTCATTGATACCAAAGATGTGGCACTATTCCTCCACTGATACCAATGATGGGGCATTATTCCTTCCACTAATATGAATGATAGGACACTATTTCTCTCTCTGACACCAATGATGGGCACTATTACTCCCACTGACACCAATGATGGGACACTATTCCTCTCATTGATACCAAAGATGTGGCACTATTCCTCCACTGATACCAATGATGGGGCATTATTCCTTCCACTAATATGAATGATAGGACACTATTTCTCTCTCTGACACCAATGATGGGCACTATTACTCCCACTGACACCAATGATAGGGCATTGTTTACTCCCTCTAACACCAGGACATTTTCTACATGCACTGTCCACTGCCCGGCCCCCTAAAGTCTGAAGGACAGTAAACTGGCCCTTTGTTTAGACAGTTTGGAGACCCTTGGTATAGCTAATAGTACTGTAATTGGTCACATTCAATTGGACTTGTTCTATAATGTTGAGGATATTTAGTTGCCGAAGAAGCGGCTTTGATAAACTATGAAACGTCTTCAACATTACAGAACAAGTCCAGTTGAATGTGACTACCTACTACGAGCTCCTAGTCACCAGTATTGTCCATGGTCTCCCTGCAGTTGATCTCTTTTCTTGACTTACCATGCCTTGTTTTGCACTGCCTCTATATAGAGGTGACCATCTTGGACTTTGTTTCCTAATGGCTGAGCTGCCCCATCTGATAAATGATGGAGAAATAATTCATCAGCAGAAGGAGAGGTGGAGAGGCAAAGGTCCATAGAAATAAAGTGACACCAAATGATATAGTTCTTCTTCAAAAATAATCCATTCACATCCACTACTTAAAGGCCCTGTAATATAATTTTTTTCTACTTTTTTTTTTGTCTCCTTGTAATGTCCTCTGTGACATCCTGAACATCCTTTTTCTCCCTCACTTCTGTTTGTGTAGACTTGCAGTCATGTGCACTGCTCTATGCGCACTACACATCCCATAGTCCATGATCTATACTCAGTCCATCTTGAAAATGAGCAACAGAGGATGGTAGCATCCCTACATACATTGAAACCATGGAGAATGTACATATCCACCCTCAAACAGGAAGTCAGGTCACAACAGCAAAAATTTAAAAAAAGCAATTCAGAGATTTGGAGAAGGCTGAAGGGACTTTTTGAGTTAAGAATACAAACTTGATTTTTTTTTTTATACCAGAGTTTAGTGTCACTTTAATAAAGCAGAAGCAGGGAGATCCTTGCACTTCAGGTCCCCAGGTACAGCTTCCTCTCCAACAAGGATAACATTGAGCAGCACAGAAGTGACATCTCCAAAATCTCACTCCATATCTGGTTGGACTAGCAATCAGTGGCCGCATGTGAGCATCATTAGGGGCTGTGCTGTTCAGGTAAGATGGAGAAAAATGTGCGGTAACACGAATTTAACAAAAATGTATAAATGTAAATATATTTTAATCTAGCAAAATAAATGTGTTGCGCTGTCTAAAATTGCATAAACCAAATAAATGCCTGCATATATTATTAAATACTCAAATCATAAATAAAAATAAAATAAATATGTGAATGAATTAATAAATCGTCTCAAAAGACATGAAAGAAGTAAAGAAAGAATCACAATAAAGTGCTGGAAAGATCAAAGTGCTCTTTGTGCGCATAGAAATGGCCATAGATATCCTGCGCCTCCACTCTTCACCACTGTGCACTCCACTAAGAGGGATATTGAAGCCTCTTACCAGAAACTTAGACCCCTATACAGAAGGTCTAACTGCACTTAAGGAAGAGAACCCTCATTGGATGGATGGGTCACCACTCCGTTTCAATCGACCAGCCTACCAGATGGCTACAAATAGCACCATTCAGCAATCCTTAGGCCACCAGCTTGCACCAAAAGGTTAATCATAAAGTTCCCAACAGGGTTCAATCCAGGTAATGACATGCAAAAGGAAGGGGATCTTTCATCATGTAGCATTAAAAAACACGTTTATTAAAAGCAAGGCATCTACTCACATTTATGAGAAGTAATAAGGCATACCACATAAACAGCATAAACCGCCCCGGCGGGCGTGATGACGTAACCTCTGCCCAGCGCGTTTCGTCCGAATGGACGTTGTCACTGGGGAAACTGAGGTCATTGATTGTTCTGATTTTGTAGGATCTTTTGTTTTTTAGGTGACACTTCAGTGTGGGATATTTTTGGTATTATAATTCTATTTTAAGTAAAAAAAATGCCTTTAATATGATGAAGATCCTAGCCTTGGTTGAGTAAACTGTTGCAGGGGACTGTGTGGGATTACAGGCGCAAACCCATTGCTCATCATTTCATAAATACAAAAAGCAGCGGGATTTACAATAGACAGGCTCCTGATTATGTCAGCACCTTGCTTGATATAACCACCCCCCCCCCCCCCCCCCAGAGAGTGCAGTGTCAGAATTGCAGGCGGCACCATGTACTTGTCAAGCACAGTAGATGACATTTATTATATCTGAGATATGGCGTGCCCAAATGGATCCATGTTCTACAGAGAGTACATACTGTTCATCAGAACCTCTCTGTGCATTTTACCCTTCAAAAACTATTTTTTTTTTCTTCTTTTTAACATTTTTGTTTGTTTCTTGTAACAACTAGACTCTGTCGCCAGCTATCCTGCTACTGAGAATTTGTTAAAATCAACGGTGACAGGATGGCAAAGAGGCTGCCTGTTTTGTCCCTATGGAATCACTCCCTCTGTAGTTGAGGCAGCGAGATGTCCATCCTGTCACTAGCGATCGAGACTCAGCAGCGTTCGGCCCAGCGACACAGCAGCATCTCACGGAGTGTGACTACAGAGGAAGCGATTCAGTAGGGACTCACAGGCAGCCTTTTTAGCAATCCTGCCGCTGGCGATTTGTCGCTAGCGGCAAAATTGTCCGCCTGTCATCAGCCTTATTGCGGACAAACTGCAGCCCATCCTCTCATAAGATTCTAGTCATTTGCAGAAATGCTCCTACCTACCTTTACTTGCCTTCCACTTTGCTGCCTTGCAACTAGAGCTCAGGGGAAAAAACGGCTCCCTTTAAAAATGGCTCTTCTAAAATAATAATAGTTTTGAAATATAATATTATAATATACACATGGTATATATATATATATATAATTTTTTTATATGTGTGTGCATTATATTAAATGCACATAAAATAAAAATAAAGTACTAGGTGTCATTCTAGACTCCAATCTGTCCTTCCAGCCCCAGGTCCAATCGCTGACAAACTCATTTAGACTTCACCTCCGCAACATCTCCAAGATACGCCCGTTCCTAACCCCAGAAACTACTAAGCGACTCATTCACTCCCTTATTATATCTCGACTTGACTACTGTAACTCCCTCCTCACCGGCTTACCACACCACAGGCTATCCCCGCTTCAGTCTATCCTGAATACTGCGGCCAGGCTCATCCACCTTACTAACCGCTCCGTATCCGCCACCCCCCTCTGCCAATCCCTCCACTGGCTTCTGATTGCCCAACGCATAAAATTCAAAATGCTAACATTGACGTACAAAGCTGTCCATAACACTGCCCCAAACTACATCACCGACCTGATATCCAAATACCACCCAAAACGTATTCTCCGCTCCTTACAAGACCTCCTACTCTCTAGTTCCCTGATCTCCTCCTCCCATGCCCGTCTACAGGACTTCTTCAGGGCCTCCCCCATCCTCTGGAACTCCCTACCCCAATCCATCAGATTATCATCCTACTCTCCTCACCTTTAGGCGTACCCTGAAAACCCATCTCTTCAGGGAAGCCTACCCCACCCTCAGCTAAGTGCCGATCTCCTCCACTCTTCCTACCACTCCATCCTCCACAGCTATTCCTCCCTTCCCACTATCCCCTCCCTCCTAGATTGTAAGCTCCAAGGAGCAGGGCCCTCGGCCACCCCCCTCTGCCAATCCCTCCACTGGCTTCCGATTGCCCAATGGATAAAATTCAAAATGCTAACACTGACGTACAAAGCCGTCCACCATACTGCCCCGAACTACATCACCGATCTAATATCCAAATACCACCCAAAATGTACTCTCTGCTCCTCACAAGACCTCCTTCTCTCTAGTTCCCTGATCTCCTCCTCCCATGCCCGTCTCCAGGACTTCTCCAGCGCCTCCCCCATCCTCTGGAACTCCCTACCCCAATCCATCAGACTATCACCTACTCCTCTCCTTTAGGCGTACCCTGAAAACCCATCTCTTCAGGGAAGCCTACCCCGCCCTCAGCTAATTACCGACCTCCACCACTCTTCCTACCACTCCATCCCCCACAGCTATTTCCTCCTGTACCACTATCCCCTCCCTCCTAGATTGTAAGCTCCAAAGAGCAGGGCCCTCGAACCCCTCATGTATTGTATTGTTACTGTACTGTCTCCCATTGTAATGGGCAGCGCTGAGCAAACTGTTGGCGCTATATAAATACTGTATAATAATAATTAAAAAAAAAGTTTTGATTTTTTTTTTTTATATACTCATACAGAATATAATCCCCACTCCCGTAAATGTTCTTCCCTTTTTTTTTGTTTAATGTAATCATTTTTTTGCTGTCTAGTTTTTATTTCTGAATTAAAAAGTGATCACACTAGTGAGGTGGTGTTTTTTTCACACAAAAAAATGGTGGTTTCCATAAAACTAAGAAGCCATTTAAAGCCCATCACAGCAAAACCTGCCTAATTTTCAGCATGGACATTGCATTTCACGAAAATGACACATTTTCACCAAATTCCTCTAGTGTTCACCAAAATTTCTGTGAAATAATGCTCAGTTTTTGCTCCAACCTAATAAATAATCTTTGTTTATAAATGCATTTTTATATGGCGTACACGTGACAAAGGATTTCCACAATGCTATGGTTATCTACAAAGACAGCACAGCAGAAACTATTCCTTCCATATTGCCTCTCGCTGAACCATTAGATGGAGCCATACAGTGGAGGGGTAGGAGTTGCTTCTCTGGTTAATTCATAGTATGTGCACTTCAGCTTGAGCTGTTGAGCTCTGTAAACAACAGGAAATGAGGTAAACTGGATACCATGTGTAAAGTAGCCTACAGCTCCTTCTTTTGGCAGAAACGGAGAGTACAAAGATACTATGAAACTATATTTCAGAATTACCTGAAAAAAATGAAAAAGTGTTTTTTGTTTTTTTTTATCCTGATCATAATAAATTAAGAAAATGTGTACAAAATCATTCTGCATTCCCTTTAAATGACAAGTTCAGAGATCAAGTGAAAACAGGTGCTTAAAGTACAACCAAGTTACTAAAATCTCATAAAAGCTTTGAGTGTTTAATGTAATTTCAAAATCAAGCATTTCATAGCTGCAACTTTCATTAAAATGTAATACCTGGTGATCCAGCCATAAAGATCCCTGTTCAGGAACTTCCTGTTATGAGGTGACAACTGTATATCATATGTGCTTCTGCATTTTCATCCTGTCACATGTGCCCCTGGTGGAGACTATAACCCACGTTGTGCACGGGCACGAGAACACATTCATTTGAATTTATTTATTTCAGGTACTTAAATAGCGCCGTCAATTTACGCAGCGCTTTACATATATATTGTATATTCATATCAGTCCCTAACCCTCAAGGGGCGTACAATCTAAGGTCCCTAACTCACATTCATACATACACATACAGGGACAATTTAGACAGGAGCCAATTCACCTACCAGCATGTCTTTGGAGTGTGGGAGGAAACCAGAGTACCCAGAGAAAACCCACGTAGGCACAGGGAGAACATGCAAACTCCAGGCAGGAGGTGCCGTGGCTGGGATTTGAACCAACGACCCTAGTACTGCCAGGTGGAAGTGCTAACCATTCAGCCACTGTGCTTATTTGAATGGACTCTCGTGCCCCAGGACATGCAGGGATGAAGTCCCTGCACTTCTTCTAAAAACGCAGCCTGCATGGGAACCTCGGTTCCCAGTATGGTTGCGATTTCCAGTGCGGGCGGCGTGCCATTAGAACCAATGGCACCCGCCCGCGGGTCCGCATTCTTCTGTGTGGGTGGTGCGGCTGCACAAATTTTTGTGTGGATCCGCAGTGGCACCACCCGCACAGATGTGAACCTAGCCTAAGCGGCCTTACCAACACACATTGGGATTGATTTACTAAAACTGGAGAATCTGGTGCAGCTGTGCATGGCAGCCAATAAGCTTCTAATTTCAGCTAAGCTTTGGTGAAATTAAAAAACTGGAAGCTGATTGGTTCCTAGGCAGAGCTGCATTGGATTTTGCACTCTCCAGTTTTAGCAAATCAAGTCCATTGTGTGACCATGGCCCATTCTTGACACTATGAGGAAGTTCACTTTGAGTAATGGTGTGCTAGAACTGGAATGAGTGCATGTAGACAGGAAGCGGCTAAAAGAGATGGGCGGACATCTCTATGACTGCCCAACACATATGTGCAGCCGCAAAAGGGTGGTCTTTATAGCCCACCCACCGCACATATACATCAATGGGCGACTGATGTTTAGGTGCTAAGAGCACTTCGCTGCATGTTCTCAGCATGAAGATCCAGCTGTCAGAAAACAGCTTAACAGCTTAGAGTCTGGACTAAAGATCAGTATCTGGGACAGTGGTCACATAAATGTCCATCCTTCCTGCCACCCAGGCGTTAAGAAATAGTTAAAGGGATGCGGGGGCGGGTAGGAAAAGGTTAAACCTACTTTGTGTGCATTCTGTTTATCCTGCATAAGCAAGTGCATCCTTGATATTACCCGATCACCACCGTGTGCTGTGTGGGACTGAGCTTCTCATCACATGATCCTGTGCAGTGCAACATCCCTCTTTCTCTGGTTCTAGTGAGTACCAAATAGAAGCATGGAAGAGAAGCTGGGAAACAGCTCTAGGACATCTTTGCTACATATTTATCCATATTGATTAGTTGGATGAAGCTGCAGCTCTGTATACAGCAGATGAGCAGGCAGTGCCTTGTGTCCTGCAGTCCTGCCCCTACGTGCCCGGACTAATCTCCCGGTCTTTCTCTTCTTGTCATTAAACAGCGCCGATCCGCCTGCCTTGTACAGTCAGCAGCTGTGGCTCAGACTCTGTCTACTCATCCTTTTACGATGGATCCTAATCAAATTCCATGGCAACCATACCCATCCTGCCCATCCCTTCATATAATGGTCACCAATGCCAAATTCACCACTTATGGAGATCCATGCCGGCCTAGCATCTCTACACAGACCAGGAAATGCAGATATAATAGGATCTAACACTAGTTGTGGCAGGCAGACTGTGAAGGGGTTAACTGTAGAGTGATGGCAGGCTCGGAAGTGCTTGTTTTCACACATGGAGATGTTCTGACATGTGGGAACATCTCTGTTGCCAATTGCTAGGACCTTTTTTGTAGAGAAGCAAATCAAATTTTTGGGGTGTAGGTAAAGCATCTCACCCTGCTGCATTGTCTCGATGATAGGTATGTGCACATAGGAGGTCTTTAGCTGCTGTGGGCAATTTAAGTTTCGCTTTTTTTGCCAAATGTCCTATGTCTAAAGTAGGGTTTCCAAACTTTTTCAGTACAGAGGGACCCTGGAAATATCTTTATGGTCTTAGGGAACTAAAAATTACTATACTTCTAAAAATTACTGTATCTACAACTCATGGTACATTCGTGCGATGGTCAGTAGAAAGAATGCTCCTTACACTTGTGGTCATTGGGAAGAGTTCCCCCCTTACAGATAGCTAAAGAGATCAATGGTGTCAGTGGGAACTTATCTGAGAGGTAGAATTTGTTCATTGTTCAAAGAAACCCTAGCAACCTCTTGAGCAACCCTAGGCTTCCATTAAACCCTAGTTGAGAAACTCTGCTCTAAAGGAAACCTGTGATGAAAGAAGAACATAGGCTGCCATTACTGACCTCCTTTTGAAAATGATAATTGCGTGTCTTTCTCTGGTGTTGTTTTGTATAAATGACATGCAACAAGCCTACAGATATGGGAAGAATAATATCAGAACTCCTAGTGTACCAAGCCATAAGAGCCAGGCACCAGGCAACTAGCAATATCAGAAGGAGAAGTAAGATGTCGCAAAAGCCATACTCTCTGTGTACTCTCTGATAAAATGAAGTGGACATGAGTGCAATGCAGGGGCTTAAATTTATTACCTCCTGAAAATGCTAGTTGTCTGTTTGTTCCTGGCTTCTACAAGTTATGAGTCACTGACTTGGAACAAGCAGGTAGACTAGAAAGTCAAAATGAAGTCCTAATTCCTTATACCCTTGTTCCATATCTAAAAAAAAAATGGATTAGCATAAAAAAAAAAATTTCTTAAGAATAGGCTAGCAGAATGGCAGCCTACATATTCTCTGAATACAGATTCCTTCAAAGGCCCACTCCTACCATAATGTACAGTGTATTTCAGCTTAAGGAGGGCACTGGTAGTTGACGTACCTGTAGCCACATTACAGGGGCACCTTGATTGCAATGAGTTTGGTTCTCATAGATTAGAAGAGTAGCCACACTTCAGGGGCACCTTGATTGTGGAAAGTTTGGCTTCATCGATAGAAGCCATACTTTGTGGCCACCTTGATCTCAGTGTGTTTGACCCTTATAGATTAGAGAAGTAGTTACACCTCATGGACATCTTGATGATGGTGAGTTTGGCTCTCATAGATTAGAGTAGTAACCACACTTCAGGGCCACCTTGATCACAATGTAGTTGGCTCATATAGATTAGAATAGTAGCCACACTTCAGGGGCACCTTGATTGTGGTGAGTTTGGCTTCATTGATTAGAGTAGTAGACACACTTCTTGACCACTTTTATCCCTGTGTCTGGCTCTTATCGATTAGAGAAGTAGTTACACTCCAGAGACACATTGATCACGGCAGGTTTGATTCTCCTAGATTGAACTGGTGACCATACTTCAGGGATAACTTGATTGTAGCACGGTGGGCTCCCATAGATGGTAGCCATACTTCAGGAATCACCTTGATCCCAGTGTGTTGGGCTCTCCTAAATTAGAGAAGTAGGTGCAATTCAGTTGCACCTTGATCGTGGGAAGCTTGGCTTTCATAGATTAGAGTAGTAGTCACACTTTGGAAGCAGTTGAATTGCAGTGTGTGGAATCCACATTTGCTTGCATCCAGCAACATTGGATTTTACTATGCCATCAGATGCAAGCTCTAAACAAGCCCATTTTGCTGGCTGCCATGATTATTACAAAATCTGGGTACTAAGTCACTTCTGTTATGACATTTTTGTCAACAACCCCTTTAAGGAGTGGAATATAAAGCTGAATTTGGGTATTTGACTGAATGCAGTTTGCATGGATGTTCCTCTGCTGCCCCATATGGCAGCACATTCACATCAACGGCAACAAACATCCTACCAAGTGTTGCTAGTTTAAATGTGAAAGGAGGTGATGTGAAGTCACTGACACTGCCATTGTCCGTGGGGGTCGCCTCACACGCACACAACCATCTGCTTGGTAGAAAATACTAAAGAAAACCTGTCTGCTGCTCAGAAGGGTTTATATAGGGACAACATGGGAGTTCTCGGCAAATTTCATCCCACCATGTAATTAAAAAGAGTGGTTTAACCTTTAGTGAGTATAAAATAACATGGCACCTGAAAATAAAGACACAACCTCCTGCTCATTCCTATGCACCACGGGTTGCAATTGCTGATATCAGGTCCAGTGGTAATAAAGAAAATAGAAAAGCTATGAATATGACTTGGGCTAAACCTATGGGAATGCAAGGGCAGCACAGTGGCTAAGTGGTTAGCACTTCTGCCTGGCAGCACTAGGGTCATTGGTCCGAATCCCAACCATGGCACTACCTGCCTGGAGTTTGTATGTTCTCTCTGTTCCTGCATGTGCTTCCTCCGGGTTCTCTGGGTTTCTCCCACACTCCAAAGACAGGATGGTAAGTTAATTGGCTCCTGTCTAAATTGGCCCTAGCATGTGTATGTATGAATGTGAGTTAGGGACCTTAGATTGTATGCTCCTTGAGGGTTAGGGACTGATGTGAATGTATTATAATATGCAAGTACCTAATTTACTAAAGGCAAAAACACTGTGCAATTGCACCATGCAAGTGCAGTGTCTCCAGAGCTTAGTAAATGAGGTAAATCTTCGTTTTGCAAATAGTACCCAATCACATCGCAAGGAAAATGAAAAGAAAAACCAGCATTTTTGCTTGCATCTGATTGGATGATGGACGTCCGCAGAGCTTCCCCTCATTTAATAAACTCTGGAGCAACTGCACTTGTAGAGTGGAACTACACTTGCAAAGTGCACAGTGTATTTGCCTTTAATAAATCAACCCCAAACGTTTATTTTTTTTCGTTTTGGATAAAGCGGGATATAGATACATCTCCTATCAAGTTCTTTTTGCTGTCTGTGTCCCATTGGGGATTTTTCTTTTTCACTTTTCATCTCAAGACAAAACAAGAAGCGAGAGGAGAAAAGAAAATCTTATTTTAGATCGTTGACACCATAACAAGTTTCCCCTTTGGAAGATCTCCCTTCAATTCCTGTTCCAGAAACTCCAAATTTTAGATTTATCTCCCACTTTCATCCCCCGGTGACAATGGCCACCAGGGCATATAGGGAGGGTAATTGTACCCAGTGGTGACACTGAAAGTAGTGATATAGTAATATATATAAAAAGTAAGACATTGGGCATGTGATCTCTAAAGCTGGCAACACTGGGATTACAATTGCGTCGGTTGAAATTTTGATTTGTGTATGGTGGGATCAAGGGCGGACTGACAACTCATGGGGCTCCCGGGCAATAGGGGATCATGGGGCCCCTGTGTCCTTGCCCAAACTCAAAAAAGCCTATGAAAAAGGTACCAGGGGCATCTCATGGGGCCCCCTACTGACCCCGGGCCCTCGGGCAGTGCCCGAGTTTCCAAATGGTCAGTCCACCCCTGGGTGGGATGGTTATACAGAAGTCGATCAGTAGAACCAGCCTGTTGAAAAATTTCTGCACAATCAGCACCGCAGGCTATAGCTGGCAGTGTATTCTGACAATGGGGAAGTCTCCCTTCTGTCAGAACACAGTAGTTCAGCAAGAACAATTCCTTCATCCACCTCGAATGTGTGGATGGGGGAATCAGGTAATCATTTCCTTTCTGACCCACTGGTGTAACGAAAAAAAAAAAATGGCTAATGCATGGGCTGCCGTAAAGTAGAAAATATTCTCATTCAATGTAGACGGGATGATGCTCCTTTTGGCAGCCTTCACAGGAGTGATGGCCAGTTTTTTTTGCCTGAGTGGCCACTGTATGCAAGGAGGAGGCACCAAAAGCAGAATATATAAAATCCAAATTCAATTTTATTCAGGCTCATCAAATGTCATAAAAGCCAACATGTTTCAGGAATTCAAAGGGTCCTCCTTAATCAGAATCCAGAGCAATCTGCATGTGAAATTACCCCTCGGGATCCCTCCAGTTTTTTCAGTCTAGTATATACTTTGTTCCACAGTGCCAAGCCCTCCTAAAGGTTGAGCTTTTAAAACCCTGAAATACATTGGCTTTTTATTTTTTTTACATAAGAGTGCATGAAATTTAATCTGGACTAGTTTCCTTTTTGCACAACCCATTTCCTACTTGAGCACTAAAAACCTGAGCGGTTCTAATCCTACTCTACTCTACCAAAAACAAAAAAAAAAATAGCTTTAGATACATTTTAAAGAGGAAGTTCAGCCCCCTTTTTAATTATTTTCCCTTCTACCTCGACAGTTGAGTTGTTCTAAAAAAATATCCTCACCCCTCTGGCAAATTCAGCATTGTCTGGTGTAAGCCATTCCTTTTGACGTCCTGCAGAGGCCAGCTGTCATTTCTTGGTTATTTGAGACAGCCCCGTGATGGTGCATGCGGAGAATGGCTGGAAGCCCCCTGGGATGGATGATGGGTGGAAGGATCATTCTCACCTAGGCAAGAAACCTTGAAGCGTTGAAAAGGCACCCAGGGCTGCTGTTAGAAATCGCGGGGCCTTGTACTGCCTATCTAACAGGCCCCCCTTCTCCCCCAAAACATTAAAATTAGATTTGTACTAGGAATACACTACAATCTTTATTAGAGGGCAGCAGAGGGGATCGAATCCTGGACAGGGAAGGTAATCTGTGAAGGAGAAAAATTACAGGAACTGAACCCTTGTGTGTCTCTCCCTGCAGCAGCTGAAAGCCGATGGGAGAGAAGGAGAAGCCAGCTTTTAGCTGCTGCAGGGAGAGATACTCAGGGGATCAGTTCCTCTAATGGTCACCCATCCCCCCACTTTACTGATTACCCCCTCTCCTGCCCATATCTGAATCCCTGTTGCCTGGGCCCCGTACAGGAGGACTGGAGCTCCCCCTTATCAGCGGCACCAATACTTAGTGAATATAACAAATGTTTTATCAAAATATAACTGGAATTGCCTCCCTCTGACCACAGTTAGACATCTCCCAATGAGTAGGACATGCTGTGGTCAGAGGTGACAGCCTTGACCATCCTGTCATCTTGTAAACAATGGTCCTTTACATTGATGTAAATCTGGGCCTACTGCTCGAAATTATATTTTTTTTTTTTCTATGATGTCGATCTTTTTCGAAATTCCCAAGTCTGTCCGGGTCTACAAGGGGGGAAACCTCTTCTCTGTGTTTTCCTTTCCTTGACCATCCTGGCATCTTGTAAACAATGGTCCCTTAGATGGATGTAAATCTGGGCCTACTGCTAGAAATTATATTTTTTTTTGTATGATGTCGATCTTTTTCCAAGTTCCCAAGTCCATTCGGGTCTACAAGGGGGGAAACCTCTTCTATGTGTTTTCCTTTCATTCACCATCATGTAAACAATGGTCCCATACATTGATGTAAATCTGGGCCTACTGCTCGAAATTATATATTTTTTTTTATGATGTCGATCTTTTTCCAAGTTCCCAAGTCCGTTCGGGTCTACAAGGGGGGAAACCTCTTCTTTTTGTTTTCTTTTCCTAGACCATCCTGGCATCTTGTAAACAATGGTCCCTTGCATTGATGTAAATCTGGGCCTACTGCTCGAAATTATATATTTTTTTTATGATGTCAATCTTTTTTCAAGTTCCCAAGTCCGTTCGGGTCTACAAGACGGGAAACCTCTTCTTTGTGTTTTCCTTTCCTTGACCATCCTGTCATCTTGTAAACAATGGTCCCATACATTGATGTAAATCTGGGCCTACTGCTCCAAATTATATATATTTTTTTATGATGTCAATCTTTTTCCAAGTTCCCAAGTCTGTCCGGGTCTACAAGACGGGAAACCTCTTCTTTGTGTTTTCTTTTCCTTGACCATCCTGTCATCATGTAAACAATGGTCCCATACATTGATGTAAATCTGGGCCTACTAATCAAAATTATATATTTTTTTTATGACGTCGATCTTTTTCCAAGTTCCCAAGTCTGTCCGGGTCTACAAGACGGGAAACCTCTTCTTTGTGTTTTCCTTTCCTTGACCATTCTGGCATCCTGTAAACAATGGTCCCTTACATTGATGTAAATCTGGGCCTACTGCTCGAAATTATATATATTTTTTATGATGTCGATCTTTTTCCAAGTTCCCAAGTCTGTCCGGGTCTACAAGGGGGGGAAACCTCTTCTCTGTGTTTTGCTGGCTCTGTGAGAAAAGGATGGAACATTACAGAACATAATATTTTAGCTGTTGCAGTAAAACGGCAAATTGCGTATTCCTGGCACGGGGGGCTCAGATTTATTTTTAAAGCTTGGCTGATGTGAAAAATATCTCTAATTCCCAGTTTCATTGGCTGCAACGATCAGTGGCAAAATTACTCAGCCATGCGGTGGGAATGAACATCCAGACGGGGGAGGATGGGCCGTTTATTCAAATAATGGAAATCTGGCCAGGGAATTTTGTACAATACGACGTGGTCTGCGGGTAAGGTAGGAGAGACGAGAACAAGCAGCAGGCAGCGGAGAAGGCCCGTAGCCTCTGCAGGAGTGGGGGGCACGGAGCCCTCCTTTTTTTCCGTCAGGGAGATGTTTGTCTGAGCGCTGCTGTGCGGTGGCTTCGAGATGGAGGTTGAGATGTCTCACGCTGTGTGACTGCGCGCCCTGAAGAGCTGCCAAATGACTAGGTGGATTTTGGGCTCGTTTGTATTTTGGCTGTCCATGTCTTTCATTATAAGGAGGGCATTTATCCAGAACAACACTTTGCTGTGAACGTTGCAGGCCACTTCATCATATGCACAATTCCATATTTTTCAGATGCACAGGAATCCTATAGCAACCAGATGTTTGCTTAAAGGGTATGTGAGCCCGGACAATGAACTTCTCTTATTTCCCTCTTTTGTTCTGTTTAAATATACCAGTGAAAGTGTTTTGTTATAGGAGTTCAGTAGGTTGCAAATAGAAGCCTTTTGATCCTGCCAGAAATCTTCTCAGTTGGCAACCTCTTATGAACCTCTTCTCTGTGGTTTCCTTTCATTCACCATCATGTAAACAATGGTCCCATACATTGATGTAAATCTGGGCCTACTGCTCGAAATTATATTTTTTTTCTTATGATGTCGATCTTTTTCAAAGTTCCCAAGTCCGTTCGGGTCTACAAGACGGGAAACAATGCTGTTTTTAGAGACAATTGTTTCCAATGGTGTTTCCCCGCCAGAAATTTCCGTGTCGTATGCATTCATTCTTTGAAGAATTTTGTTTAATCACATTTGTTATTTTGAACTGATTCATTTTCGGATTTTTTTTTATACATTCAGTATTCATTATATATATATATATATATATATATATATATATATATATATATAAAATTATTATTATTATACAGGATTTATATAGGGCAGCACAGTGGCTAAATGGTTAGCACTTCCACCTGGCAGTACTAGGGTCATTGGTTCGAATCCCAGCCACGGCACCTCCTGCCTGGAGTTTGCATGTTCTCCCTGTGCCTGCGTGGGTTTCCTCTGGGTACTCCGGTTTCCTCCCACACTCCAAAGACATGCTGGTAGGTTAATTGGATCCTGTCTAAATTGGCCCTTGTATATGAATGTGAGTTAGGGACCTTAGATTGTACGCCCCTTGAGGGTTAGGGATTGATGTGAATATACAATATATATGTAAAGCGCTCTGTAAATTGACGGCGCTATATAAGTACCTGAAATAAATAAATATAGCACCAACAGTTTGCTCAGCGCTTTACAATATAAGGGAGACAGTACAATTACAATACATTTCAGTACAGAAGGAATATGAGGGCCCGGCTCGTGGAGCTTACAATCTAAAGTAATTATATATATATATATATATATTTTATATTCTAGATATCTTATATTTGTTCGAGTGGATTTGAAAAAATGTTGCAGTTTTTTCAGATAATATATATAGATAATATATATTCGATATTATATATCAGATTTGATATTATAATATCAAATCAGAAAGGTTCGAATCGGACGGATTTGATATTTTCGGACGCTAGTCCAACCGACCAAGGGAAATGGTATTATCGACAGTATCGACTGGCGTCATGTGCATCCGAATTAACAAACAGAATGAAATTTGGATCCATTCGTTATCCAAATTATTGAACAGATTTGAAAATCGAATTCATTTCCCCATGGGCCCCAACTACTATTGCATCAAGTGACATCGTCCAAATGAAACAAATGCATTCGTTGATTTTGTTACAACTTTTTTCGGTTTCGTTGACATTCGTTACAATGTCCATTTGGAGATTTGGATACTTCCGTATCTCTGAAAATGACATTTTCGTCCGAAAACAAGTAATGAAACGCACATGTGGACAAAGCACTTCCTCTCTAAGTTATGGAGAAAAGGGGAGGGAAAGTGTTCTGTAGCCCTGTCCTAGGGTGACAGTGCTGCTACGTTTAGGATCTCGGTGCTGGTTTGTCGTCACCCTGCGAGGTCACCTGACCCCGTGTCGCTGAACAGTTACTGTGAGGGAAATAAGTGTTGGGAATATGCAAGGAAGTAACATATGAATAATTTATTCCTTAGAGGCCTGCAGCACACGGGGCAGCTTGCAGCCAAACATGGACTATTTATGACCTTCCCAACCCCAGAGGGCAGGGGAGTGCTTAGATACAACATAGTGAATGAGCATGGTCACCCTAGAACAGGAAGTGTGTTACTGGCAGGATCACCAGGTGAAATTAAGGGGGAAAAAAAAGCCTGGGAAAAATAAGAAAACAAATTCAGCCGCCATATTTATTACTGGTAAGCTGCAACATATTAGGATTTTGTGAATGGATTAGATACTAGCTTTCAGGAAAGGACCATTTGCAAGGTGGGTCACAGTCGTCCCATTATATGGCCGTTAGTTGAAATGCCTATCTCCTTATCATACACCTGAAGGCTGGCATCTGTCTACCCCCCTGTACTGTATATGTAACATATGTGCCCTATCATTTAATGTGATGGTGCTCTAACCAATGTGTAGTTATCATCCTTGCAAGATAAAACCTTTACAACTAGGAAAATGGCGGTACACTATGAGCATTGAAGGTGCCCACAGCTTGGTGCAACCTTCTGGGTCTTGGGATGTCACACGGGTTTTCTAACCATTGCTGGGTGGCCAACATTCTGGAACAAACTGGGAAGCCATCTTTTTTACAATAGGAAAAATGGTGCTGCTCTTAAGAGCTGCTTGCTGCGGCCCCCGTGCCGTGGGACATTATGTTTGGAAGTTGTTATTGCATTATTGTAAACCTTTGCTTTATGAGAAGACCGGCGACTCTATTACTAAATAAGTGGTATGCTTTGGTTACATCTTATTGTCCTCCAGCAGAAGGGGGTCTTTCTCTTGTTTTAGGATAGGACACAAAGCTGGTATCTATATACTGTGGGATCCTTCATAGTGAATCGTATCCCATGGCAATGGAAAAAATATCTTCTGAACAGTGTAGTGCAGAGGCGGACTGACAACTCATGGGGCCCCAGGCAATAGGGGATCATGGGGCCCCTGCAGGGGCGGACTGACAACTCATGGGGCCCCCGGGCAATAGGGGATCATGGGGCCCCTGTGTCCTTGCCCAAACTCAAAAAAGCCTACAAAAAAGGTACCAGGGGCATCTCATGGGGCCCCCTACTGACCCCGGGCCCTCTGGCAGTGCCCGAGTTTCCAAATGGTCAGTCCACCCCTGGTGTAGTGTAGTTCTGACATTTCCCAGAAGTTCAATTTTAAAGTGTTACTTTAAAGTGTTACCCACAACAGTAAAATCAGTATGTAGATGCAGTAAAGCATGCTTGTTATACTCACTTTGGAACCTAAGGGGTTAATCACCCGCATTGCGTAAAAATCCTGTTTGATCTTGTCTTCTCTGATCCTTCCCTTCTTCTACTGTCCCCGATCCTTCTGGTGATAGAACAGAGTCTTGGGGGCAAACTGCACATGCTCAGTTTGATTTGTATTGCTAGAGAGGTTTTTTTTTTTTCTTGGGAGGGTGCATGTGATTAGCACAGGGCCATTCAGCGCTGTCCAGACAGAGGGTCAGAGGTCCTGCAGCCTCATAGGATAATCAGGGAGAATGAAAACTCCTCCTACAAGCTTTAACCAGTGCTCAGCTGGACACTGATAAAAGTCACAAGTATTTAGCAGTTTATATTTACTAAAATAATTGCATTTCCATGTTGTGTGTACTGTTGGAGACCAGATATAGTGAATGCAGGGTCCGAGGAGACCAGATATAGTGAATGCAGGGTCCGAGGAGACCAGATATAGTGAATACGGGGTCCAGGGAGACCAGATATAGTGAATGCGGGGTTCGGGGAGATCAGATATAGTTAATGCAGGGTCCGGGGAGACCAGATATAGTGAATGCGGGGTTCGGGGAGATCAGATATAGTTAATGCAGGGTCCGGAGAGAGCGGATATAGTGAATGCAGGGTCCGGGGAGACCGGATATAGTGAATGCAAGGTCCGGGGAGACCGGATATAGTAAACGCAGGGTCCGGGGAGAGCGGATATAGTGAATGCAGGGTCCGAGGAGAGTGGATATAGAGAATACAGGGTCCGGGGAGACCAGATATAGTGAATGCAGGGTCCGGGGAGAGCGGATATAGTGAATGCAGGGTCCGGGGAGAGCGGATATAGTGAATGCAGGGTCCGAGGAGAGTGGATATAGAGAATACAGGGTCCGGGGAGACCAGATATAGTGAATGCAGGGTCCGGGGAGAGCGGATATAGTGAATGCAGGGTCCGGGGAGACCGGATATAGTAAATGCAGGGTCCGGGGAGAGCGAATATAGAGAATACAGGGTCCGGGGAGAGCGGATATAGAGAATGCAGGGTCCAGGGAGAGCGGATATAGTGAATGCAGGGTCCGGGGAGACTGGATATAGTGAATGCAGGGTCCGGGGAGACCGGATATAGTGAATGCAGGGTCCGGGGAGAGCGGATATAGTGAATGCAGGGTCCGGGGAGAGCGGATATAGTGAATGCAGGGTCCGGGGTTTAGTAACACTTTAAGTATAACTCCCTTTGTTTTCCAAAATGTAAGAGGAATGCTAATTCAGCCCCTTTAAATCTTGCAGACACACTTCAGATCAGAGTCCTTATAGGATCTCTCTGCCAGCCGGTTTTTCATCACATGGTGAGGCGACCCTTTGGCACAGAACGATTGGCGTCTAAAATTGTCACGGATGCCCCTTCTGCGGAACGCGATATAAATAGTGTTGGGAATGCGCAAGGAGGAAGCCTATAAATAATTTATTCCTAACGGGCTTGCAGCACACTGGGCAACTTGCAGCCAAACCTGGGCTATTTATAACCTTTCAGGCTCCATTCCACGACCCGCAGGGCAAGAAAGTACATTTGGATTTCTCTGTTAAACCCTATGTGTTTGCTACAGTCCCAAGGGGTCATCTATTTTTATTTTTATATTTCTTTTACCGATACATATTTTAGATCTCCATGACAATGCCACATGACTTCTATCAAGCTATTGTCGGTAGGGTCTGATAACTGCCTGCGTTCAGCCATGGCACACGTCTGCCATTTTGCCACAGAGGATGACTGAATTAATTAAAGGTTGTAATGATTTAATGGAGCATCATGGGAGTAGATTGTGTAATTGTGTATGTGTTTAAATGGAGCTTTGCAAACCTCACAGGTCTTTTTAAAGTGTGTGCTTTGGGGACATCTAAATCTCTAAACTCTACCTTATGAGAGTTGGTGGAGTCATGTAAATACGTTACAATATGCGCCCGTTATGTTTCACACCATGACCCTATTCTGGACTGGAAGGATAGAAATACTAATCATTCGGAGGGTTAAAAAGACCCCATGTGTATCTTTCATCTGTGTATTTAGCTGCTTACTTTGAGTCAAGTTTACCTTGACTCGGGATTGTGTTTGAAACCTACGCTGCATTACTTCCTTCATCCCTGCAGGGAGAATCCACTTAAAACGGACCTTTTTATATATAAAAATCTTTCAGTAGGTGTATTTGAGAACACCTTTATTGCATCACAAGGAAGGGTTCACAGATTGCTGACAAATAGATGTGAAGTGGACGTCCTTCCTGAGGAAAAAGCAGTACTGAACAGGCAAACTATGTCCCCTGGAGGTTACCTTTTAAAGCTTTTGTGTGTCCCGAATGGCGGTATATACGTTGAGACTCAATGGATTGTGGGCATTGGCATCAAACCTTTGTTCTATAGTCAGACCTCTATGTACTGTCTAATTCTTCCATAATCACTCCTATGGAGTCAGCCTTTCCTTGACGTCCTCTGATATGCCATTAGCTTACTGATAATTACAGCAATTCATTTTTCATCACTAAGCAGCTCCTGAGAGCCGGCAAAGCAGACCAACTCTAACCATTCTCAGGGTGATCCTGTCCGTAAAATCTACAAACTGAAAAGCATGCTTGTATCTCATTACCTACCTAGTTCTCTCTCTGACCTTCCAGTGCCTCCTGAAGCCCATTCCATGCCAAGCTTAGAAAGGATGAAACAAACTGTGGGGAATGGAGGAGCATAATGCAAATATTAATGAAACAACACATAGTGACTAGCTGGTTGTACCATTCAACATGCAAAAAGAATACACCTTAGTGTGGTCACAGGGTTTAAAAAATTATTTGCTGGCTTTTAATTATTATATTTTAAACCCACAAGATGGCTGCTTTCACTGTTCTCTGTTGATGGCACCAGTAATTAATGGGCAGAGCTGCTATAAAAGTTCAATCTACAACAACCTTTCTCAACAATTTTACCCTAAAGGGAATCTTGAAATCATTTTCAGGTCTAAGGAAACCCCTACTAAAATCAATTAATTGAAGGTCTGTGGGATAAACACATTGATGGTCCATGGAAAGAATGCTCCCCTTAACAGTGGAGATCAGAATACCACTATTACAGACAGCTGAAAAGAATATTGGTATCATGACACTGGCATTGACCCCAGAACTATGTGGGCACCATCAGATAGGAGATTAATCAGCCACAGCTTAAGGAACCCCTAGCAGCCTCCAGATGAACCATTGGGTTCCACAGGACCCTGCTTGAGAATGACTGTTCTACAAATCTATGCTGGTACCATCAAACAGAAGGTCAATCAGTCACTGCTCAAAGAACCCTTATCAACCTCTGGAGGAGCCTTTGTATTCCATAGAATCTTGGTTGAGAATGGCTTGACTACAGAACCATGCAGGCACCATTAAACAGAAGGTCAATCAGTCACTGCTCAAGGAACCCTTATCAAGCTCTGGAGGAGCCTTTGTATTCCATAGAATCTTGGTTGAGAATGGCTTGACTACAGAACCATGCAGGCACCATTAAACAGAAGGTCAATCAGTCACTGCTCAAAGAACCCTTATCAAACTCTGGAGGAGCCTTTGTATTCTATAGAATCTTGGTTGAGAATGGATTGACTACAGAACCATGCAGGCACCATTAAACAGGAGGTCAATCAGCCACAGCTCAAAGAACCCTTATCAACCTCTGCAGGAATCCTTGTATTCCATAGAGTCCTGGTTGAGAATGGTTGGTGTTCAGAACCATGCAGGCACAATTAAACAGGCGGTCAATCAGCCACAGCTCAAAGAACCCTTATCAACCTCTGCAGGAATCCTTATATTCCATAGAATCCTGATTGAGAATGGTTGGTGTTCAGAACCATACAGGCACTACTAAACAGGAGGTCAATCAGCCACAGCTCAAAGAACCCTCATCAACCTCTGCAGGAATCCTTATATTCCATAGAATCCTGATTGAGAATGGTTGGTGTTCAGAACCATACAGGCACTACTAAACAGGAGGTCAATCAACCACAGCTCAAAGTACGTCTGTCAACCACTGGAGCAACTTTTGGGGTTTCACAGAACCCTGGTTGAGAATGACTGGTCTACAAAATTGCTTCAGTGATGTTTCTCAACGCACTGTGGTCTATGGTCCTTCGTCAAAAGAAAATGGTTACCAATATGTTTTCAGCTTGTTTGGTTTGCTTATACTTTTATTTTTTTCAGAGCATGACCTACCTACTTTTGTCAAGCTCTGCGGTTTGAGGAGACAAGACTAGATTTTCTGGCGAAAACACACAGCAAAAATAACTAGACGCAAGTGTGACATAGACGTCAGGAGCTTTGTAGGACCATACGCTTTATAGTTTGAAGTGATATGCTTGCTTATTACAGACACAATAAACCCTTATATGCAGCAGCACGTCACTTACCAGCAGTCAGTCCCTTACTGACTCTGCAGTTAACTGTGCCCAAACCACCGCCAAGAATTAAAAATCGCGTTTTCAGATGTACTGTAAGACGTGGAGTATGAAACGCTAAGATTAGAACGCATCACAAGCCGTCACGTACCGCAGTTGTGTATTTGTATTTTGCCGTTGTAGGCTTTCTGGTCATAAAGCAGCTGTGTCCCATTTTTCATGTTTAGTTTGAGAGTCTGCTTTGCTTCCCACCCACTGACCTCTGGGAACAGTCTCTGCTCTCTTTGGCTGGACTCCACGATTACAAAGTGCACGGTCTGAAATACAAGTACAGAAGGAGGAACGAGAGGAAAAGAAATTGTGCAATAAACAGATTTCGCTGCAATGTTCAATTAAAAGGAGACCTCCGCTCAAAACGATTTAGTGTTGATTGTAGGATGATGGGACAGCTTGTGTGTATTTGCACTGAGCAGCCCCTTTATGGAGTTCCTCTCTTCCTTCTCTGTGCATGAACTGTTGCTGACTTTCTGGCATCAAAGGATTCCAAGGCTGACACTGCTATTGTCAGCAAGTAATTCTGAAAGGAACTGACTTAGGGCTCATGTAGGCGGGTGTTGTCAGATCCTTTCTTCTGCTTCGGAAACGCAGCACTGCTTAAATGCATGTATTAGACTGCAAAAGGCTGCATATGACCTGCTTTGTCTGGAAAGGCAACACATCTCAGTAGGACTAGCAGCATCCGAAGAAATGCAAAGCAGGTCAAACGCAGCCTTAGATCTGTCATCCACGATGTGCCTTTGAAGTCAATGGGAATCTGCCGACCTGTCTTTGAGGTGCACTTCATATGCAACCAAATAATGCCTATCAAAGCCTTCCTTGATTGACCTATCTCCTATTTCTCCATTCTGGGCAGCTACAATCCAGCTTTTCCATTGCTGTCTAGTTCAGGTCTTCCCCGATTCTGTCTAAATCAGTGGCCTCCAAACTGTGGGCTGGATGTGGCCCTTTGCTTGCCTTTATCTGGCCCTTAGGGCACTATTCCTCCAATTGATACCAAAGATAGAGAACTTTTCATCCCACTGACCCCATAGATGGGGCACTGTTCCTTCCACTGACACCATAGATGGGGCACTGTTCCTTCCACTGACACCACAGATGGGACACTATTCCTCCTACTGACATCAACGATGGGGATTATTCTTTCCACTAATACCAATGGTGCGGTGCTAATCCTCCCACTAATACCAATGATGAGGTGCTGTTCCTCCCACTAATACCAATGATGAGGTGCTGTTCCTCCCACTAATACCAATGATGAGGCGCTGTTCCTCCCACTAATACCAATGATGGGACACTATTCTTCCCACTGATACCAATGATGGGGCACTATTCCTCCCACTGATACCAATCATGAGGCACTGTTCCTCCCACTGACACCAATGATGGGTCACTGTTCCTCCCATTGACACCAATGATGGGGCACTATTCCTCCCACTGATACCAATGATGGGGCACTATTCCTCCCACTGATACCAATGATGGGGCACTATTCCTCCCACTGATACCAATGATGGGACACTATTCCTCCCACTGACACCAATGATGGGACACTATTCCTCCCACTAATACCAATGATGAGGCGCTGTTCCTCCCACTAATACCAATGATGGGACACTATTCCTCCCACTGATACCAATGATGGGGCACTATTCCTCCCACTGATACCAATGATGGGGCACTATTCCTCCCACTGACACCAATGATGGGGCACTATTCTTCTCACTGATACCAATGATGAGGCACTATTCCTCCCACTGACACCAATGATGGGGCACTATTCCTCCCACTGATACCAATGATGGAGCACTATTCCTCCCACTGACACCAATGATGGGGCACTATTCCTCCCACTGATACCAATGATGGGGCACTATTCCTCCCACTGATAACAATGATGGGGCACTATTCCTCCCACTGATACCAACGATGGGGCATTATTCCTCCCACTGATACCAATGATGGGGCACTATTCCTCCCACTGATACCAATGATGGGGCACTATTCCTCCCACTGACACCGAAGATGGAGAACTTTCCATCCTGCTGACACCATAGATGGGTCACTATTCCTCCCACTGACACCAATGATGGGGATTATGCTTTACACTAATACCAATGATGAGGAACTGTTCCTCCCACTAATACCTCTGCAATTATTATTACATCATTATACGCAGGACTTTTTTTCAGCAGGAACACGGGTGGAACGCAGTTTCGGCACCTCCAGCACTTGATGTATATAATGACAAGGGGTCCTGGGGTGTGCTGGAGAGTTTATTGATGCTGGCTGCTGAGGGATCTATTGTTGCTTGAGGATCTATTTTTGCAGAATGGGGGGTATTGTTGCTCGTTGGGGATCTATTGTTGCTGGGAATGGGTCTTATGTTGCTGGGTGGTAAGTTGTTGCTTGGATGGATCTATTGTTGCTGGAGGGGTATTTTGTTGTGGTGAGGTCCATTGTTGGTGGGAACGTCTACTGTTACTGGGGGGATCTATTGTTGCTGGAGGGGTATTTTGTTGTGGTGAGGTCCATTGTTGGTGGGAACGTCTACTGTTACTGGGGGGATCTATTGTTGCTGGAGGGGTATTTTGTTGTGGTGAGGTCCATTGTTGGTGGGAATGTCTATTGTTACTGGAGGGATCTATTGTCACTGACTGCAAGGGATCTGTTTTACTGATTTTCTTGCTATCATTACCAAATTCCATACAAATAACTGAGCGTCACAAAATGATGCATGGGTCTGTATTCTGTAAAAGGGTGTGCTGGGAGGTGGGTAGGGGGTTGAACCAAGGAACGATGCTCGGAGGTGGGTATGGGGCGGAGACAAGAGATGACTTGGAAGGTGGGAGTTTCTGCACCCATTCTCCTGAGAAAAAAAGTGTGCTTACCAGAAGCATGCTGAAGGGAGGAGAAAGCAGAGTGAGGTGAGCTCATCACTGTGCTATTTCTCCTTTTACTGTCCAATCACAGGCTGGGGCAAGTCCATAACAACCTGGGATCAGAGGAAGTGGATTGAATGATGCAGGCCATCCGACTGAGGGCATCTAGTAGGAGGGAAATCTATGGAATCTCTGTACAAGCCAGTGGTGGTCTGTATTCTGAATGCTCCCACTGGGGACACCCTGTATAATATGAAGGTAGCCCACAGAGATGATGGAATGGATAGGCTGCAGTTTAATACGTTTACGGCAGGTACGTCCTTAAGACGTCGTAGAATGGATAAGTCGCTGACCTCTCTCCCAAATGTTGGGATTTTTGGGCAGTACTCCGGATCGTCCATTCATCCTACACTCCTTTCTCTCTTCCCTCTGCCGCTTTAACATGTCACCACTTTCATCTGATTCTTAAAGGGGCCATCTGTTTCTGAACGATATAAAATGGGCCCCAGGGAGAGACGATCTTAGCGCTGTCTGAGACTGAAATCTCTTGATGAGACGCTGTTCTTGTCCCCTGGGCCTCCATGTGATAGCCGACCGTGCGAAAGGCAGCCCAGAGACAAGAAGATGCCCTACACCCAGTGTGACGACTTCACAGAAATGGGAAAACCCGTATTTAGTTCATACATTTATGAGATGAAGAATCCTAAAATTTAAAGGAGATCTAGAATCAGATTTTTGTTTTTTATTTTAGCACATGCATGCTCAGTAATGTGTCAGTGCCTGTCACAGAAATCACAGTGCATCACCTGACAGCACCTTCATGTTTTTCTCTCCAGAAGGACGGCGCCATCTTTATTCAGGGTCACAATCTACTTACTGGACTGAGATGCCGGCACAGATGGCGCAGTCATGTGAAAAAGGTTACAATGTTGAAGTCTGTTCACTGGGGGGGGGGGGGGGAGACTTAGGAAATCCTTACTCCTGCCTGCAGCAGAATGATGACATAATGTCAGCCTAGGCAAAGTCATTGATTGGGGCTAAAGCACATGTGTCAAACACAAGGCCCGCGGGCCAAATCTGGACCACCAGACTATTTCATGTGGCCCTCACACCTCTCCTGCAGCTGTGGCACCCCCTCATCTCTGCCCTCACCTTGGCTCAACAATCAGCAGCAGAGTGGAGGACAGAACTCCTCCTACAGATCCTGTGATTCTCTGTTCAGTGGCAGAGAGGCTCATCTCAGCTTCGCCCCGTGTCAGCAGCAGAGAGGAGGACGGAACTCCTGCAGATCTCCGTGAAACTGCAGCACCCCCTTTTCTCTGCCTCCCCCCGTCTCGGGATTCAGCAGACTCTGGCAGCTGACTCTGGTCCTTCTCCAGACCCTGCACTTTCTGTTTCCCAACTCCGCTTCTAGCAGCAGCAGAAGGTTAAGGTGGAGTACTGTGATATCAGGGAGGGTGGGGGACTCTTCACATCTGATGTAAGGAGTGGTGTGCTCTTTAAATCTAGTCTTACAGATACAACTGGCCCTTATACGGCAACCATAATTCTGATGCGGCCCACAATTAAATTGAATCTGACACCCCTGGGCTAAAGGATGGATTTTTATTGGTAAAAGGGGGCAATGTTTTGGAATTTAAGTCATGAATGTAGTCACGCAGACTAGTAAAGTTACTGAAAGGTCCATATTAAACTGCCCGAATCTTCTACACCAAGGGTGGGCAACCTCAGCACTCCATCTGTGGTGAAACTACAAGTCCCATCCTGAGCCGGGGAACATGCCTGTGGCTGTCTCAGTCTTGCAAAGCCTCATGGAATTCGCCGTTTCACCACAACTGGAGTGCCAAGGTCACCTATCTCCACCCTTGCCATATTATTTAACTGGTTACCACCAGAACCTTGGATGGCCCCATAGTGCTGCTATCAGGACTCATGGGGCCACCATTGGCCCCAGAGACCTCATCTTTAATAATGCTGAGCAAAGACCAATGATGTGACCCATAGCAACCAATCATAATTTAGGCTGCGGATCAGATGCTATGGTTTACTGCTCTTTGGGTGATTATATAAAGGGTCATGGTGCCCGTGTAGACGTTACTGCAAGGGGGAGCTATCTGGAGCCACTCATTGCAACCGGCCTAATTAGCATTCATTAATATTAATCGTCACTGCAGAGATAATTATTTGCCACGGGTTACTGCACGCTATTGATCTTTGCTCCGTGTTATTAAATGACATCCATAAAGTGTTTTGGTTCTAGGGACACGGCCCGTTCTTGCAGCTGAAAAACCAGCAACTGTGAAGGTGAAGGGCTGCAATAAAGGGTCTCTCCGTGCAAAAATGAAAAACAGTTCTTCTGTTCCAGTAAAATATCAAGACTTCCAATATATTCATTTTTGTTATCTTAAGTAGTTGCAAAGAAATTGCCCGATGATCCTGCATTTTCCTGATTTAAAGCATTTTCATTGCTGGGCTGACAACGCTTTTCAGCCGCTAGTGAAGTGATTGATCCCCCCAGGGTTGTCAGAGTTCAGAAGCTGCACCACTGCTTTCCAATGACACTGTTCTGCGCATGTGCTGTGCCTATCTCCGCTACTACTGCTCTGCGCATTTGTTGTGCCTACCTCTGACACCTCTGCTCTGTACATGCGCGTTGCCTACCTCTGACACCTCTGCTCTGTACATGCGCGTTGCCTACCTCTGACACCTCTGCTCTGTAGATGAGCGTTGCCTACCTCTGACACCTCTGCTCTGTACATGCGCGTTGCCTACCTCTGACACCTCTGCTCTGTACATGCGCGTTGCCTACCTCTGACACCTCTGCTCTGTACATGCGCGTTGCCTACCTCTGACACCTCTGCTCTGTACATGCGCGTTGCCTACCTCTGACACCTCTGCTCTGTAGATGCGCGTTGCCTACCTCTGACACCTCTGCTCTGTACATGCGCGTTGCCTACCTCTGACACCTCTGCTCTGTACATGAGCGTTGCCTACCTCTGACACCTCTGCTCTGTACATGCGCGTTGCCTACCTCAGACACCTCTGCTCTGTACATGCGCGTTGCCTACCTCTGACACCTCTGCTCTGTACATGCGCGTTGCCTACCTCAGACACCTCTGCTCTGTACATGTGCCTAGCCTACTACCGACAACGCTACTTTGTACACGTGCCGTGTCTGTCTCTGACACCACTACTCTGCGCATGTCTTGTGCCTACCTCTGACACCTCTGCTCTGCACATGCACCTTGCCTACCTCTGACACTACTGCTCTGCATATGCACCTTGCTTACTTCTGACACCACTGCTCTGCATATGCACCTTGCCTACTTCTGACACCACTGCTCTGCATATGCACCTTGCCTACTTCTGACACCACTGCTCTGCCCTTGTGCCTCGCCTACTTCTGACACCACTGCTCTGCCCTTGTGCCTCGCCTACTTCTGACACCACTGCTCTGCACATGTGCCATGCCTACTTCCGACACCACTGCTCTGCACATGTGCCATGCCTACCTCCGACACCACTGCTCTGTATGTGTGCCTTGCCTACCTACGATACCACTGCTCTGCATATCAGTGTCTGTAGATAAAAACAAACTGTGCCACTTTGACCAAAGTTTAATAACACCTTTGCTATAGGTGTAGGCCATTTACGTACCTCACGGAGCCTCCAGAGATGGTATTACCCTATGCTGCCTTGTTGTGAGGATGTTGCTAAGACACTCCCAACTGTTCACCTCCACGATCAAAGGAGCGAGCTTCCAAATGCTGAGATCAGAGTAGGGGCGGACTGACAACTCATGGGGCCCCCGGGCAATAGGGGATCATGGGGCCCCTGTGTCCTTGCCCAAACGTCAAAAAAGCCTATGAAAAAGGTACCAGGGACATCTCATGGGGCCCCCTACTGACCCCGGGCCCTCGGGCAGTGCCCGAGTTTCCAAATGGTAAGTTCGCCCTTGGATCAGAGCTACTGTGTCAGGGAAGAAAAAGTGCGTATCAGGGGGTTTGAATCAGAAACTTCACTCGTGATGGTGGAGGTGAACAGTAATGGTTGAGAGTGTCTTAGCAACATCCTAGCAACGAGGCAGGACCGGATGATGCCATCTCTGGACGTTTTTCAGTCAGTCTTTGTGAGGTACATAAATGGCCTACACCTATAACAAGGATTATATTCAACTTTAGGCAAAGCCGCACAGTTTGTTTTTATCGATTTCCTGCAAAGACAGTTTTTTGGTAAAGGTGAACTCACCGTTTAAGTGCAGTCACTCATAACAACCAATCAGAATTCACTCTGCTGAAGACAGACTGGTACAAGATAATTTCTGATTGGTTGCTATGGGCTACATAAGCATTAGATTGATAAAGGTGACTTACCCTGTGATCTCAGCAGGAGTGCTAACATCCACATAGAAGAAGGCCACACAATTCAGTCATGAAAACACGGAAATCTGAAAATCACATCAAACATTGCCTTCAGGAAAACTTTGCAGCAATAGCACACAGTAAGTACTGAATATATGCTATAATTCTCATGCAAGGTGTGTATATGCGCCGGATCAGCCGCAGACACCGGCGCACAGCGCATCGGAAGCAGATTTGTTGCTTCTAAGTTCTCTATATTTTATACGCGCCTGGCTTGGTATATCCTGGGAGTGTTAGCCTGCATGGCTTTCTTTCTACCAGACGTCAGTGGAAGCTGCGCGTTCCAAGGTCTGTTCCTGAATCCTGAGCAGGTGGCATTTTAATATGCGGCGTCCTCTAAATGTCACGCCACATTCAGACTCTGGTAGCCGCTTGTTAAAATGTCTGTCCGCAGACTTACAATTATCCACCGAAGCGCCCTGCGCACTTATACTTTTTTTTTGGGCCTGAGCTTGGCGATAAGGTGAAGCCCAATTATTTATAACCAGGAAAAATGGCAATGACACGGCTTGATTTATTACCTCTTAAGGCAAAGAGTGAGGTAGAAAGTGCAGTAACCGATGGCAACCAGTCAGGAAAGGTCTTTTATTCAATCTCCTAAACGGGTTGCTATAGGTTACTGCACCTTGCAGATGTTCTTATTGGGTGAGGTTTGTTTTCAGCATTCATGTACGAGAACCTATAGATCACCAGGTACATTTGGCCTATCTAGTAACAACGTATGAGGTACATTTGGCCTACCTAGTAACAACGTATGAGGTACATTTTGATTACCTAGTAACAATGTATGAGGTACATTTTGATTACCTAGTAACAACGTATGAGGTACATTTGGCCTACCTAGTAACAACGTATGAGGTACATTTTGATTACCTAGTAACAACGTATGAGGTACATTTTGATTACCTAGTAACAATGTATGAGGTACATTTTGATTACCTAGTAACAACATATGAGGTACATTTGGCCTAGCTAGTAACAACGTATGAGGTACATTTTGATTACCTAGTAACAATGTATGAGGTACATTTGGCCTACCTAGGAACAACGTATGAGGTACATTTTGATTACCTAGTAACAATGTATAAGGTACATTTTGATTACCTAGTAACAACGTATGAGGTACATTTGGCCTACCTAGTAACAACGTATGAGGTACATTTGGCCTAGCTAGTAACAACGTATGAGGTACATTTGGCCTACCTAGTAACAACGTATGAGGTACATTTGGCCTACCTAGTAACAATGTATGAAGTACATTTTGATTACCTAGTAACAATGTATGAGGTACATTTGGCCTACCTAGTAACAACGTATGAGGTACATTTTGGTTACTTACTAACAACGTATGAGGTACATTTTGATTACCTACTAACAACGTATGAGGTACATTTTGATTACCTACTAACAACGTATGAGGTACATTTTGATTACCTATTAACAACGTATGAGGTACATTTTGATTACCTAGTAACATCGTATGAGGTACATTTGGCCTACCTAGTAACAATGTATGAGGTACATTTGGCCTTCCTAGTAACAATGTATGAGGTACATTTGGCCTTCCTAGTAACAACGTATGAGGTACATTTTGATTACCTATTAACATCATATGAGGTACATTTGGCCTAGCTAGTAACAACGTATGAGGTACATTTGGCTAGACAGGAAGTGAGTTTCTAGGGCTTTCCCTACTGTGATCGGTGTCACTCCTCACTTCCTGTCTAGGTGACAATGTTTCACCAGGACAGGAAGTGAAGAAAAATTTTCTCATGGTTTCCGGGCTCCCCTACTGCAATCTGTCGATTCCCCACTTCCTGTCCTGGTGAAACGTCACCTAGACAGGAAGTAAGGAAAAATCTTCACACATTTTCTAGCCTCCTATACCTCCACCTTTTTTTACTCCTCACTTCCTGTTCCTGTCAAACATTATCACCCAGACAGGAAGTGAAGAAAAATCTTCTTATGGTTTCTGGGCTCCCCTACTGCAATCTATGTCGATTCCTCACTTCCTGCCCTGGTGAAACATTGCCTAGACAGGAAGTAAGGGAAAATCTTCACACATTTTCAGCCCTCCTATACTTCAACCTTTTGTCACTCCTCACTTCCTGCTGCAGTCAAACATCACCCAGACAGGAAGTTAGGAGAAATTTTCTTACGGTTTCTGGGCACCCCTACTGAAGTCTGTTTCACTTCCTGTCCTGGTGAAAAATTGTCACCTAGACAGGAAATGAGCAAAGGTCTTCTCTAGTCGCCTTCCTCTACTGCAATTTGTATCACTTCTCACTTCCTGTCCAGATGACGTTCTGTTATCTAGACAGGAAACAAGGGAAAATCTTAGCGTTTTCTAGCCTTCTTCTACTGCAAACTGCGTTGTTTACTACTTCCTTCCTGTTCAGGTGAGACTTTCTAATCTAGACAGGAAGTGAGGAAAAATCTTCAACAGAGCAATTTCACAAGCAGCCCTTTACTGCGTCCTTTGTGTTCCCTCCTCACTTCCTTGCAATACGTCAAACCACGTGGAACAAACCTGAGGGTGGGTGCTTAGCTAAATGGTGACACCCTTCAAATCCAGCCATAGAACAAAGCCAGCACTCCAACTGACCTTCAAGGATGACTCTTTACTGAAGTCCCATATCAGCAGAAATACCAGCATTTCCAGGGTATGCAGACCCTTTTTTTTCCATGGTTGCAAGCAGAAAACATCTCAGAGACCATCTCTGCTTGTCACCTTGAAAAAGAGGACCTGTCTACTCTGGAAACATTGGTGTTTCTACTGATATGGGACTTCAGTAACCCTGTCCTAGATCCTTTTCTGTGATTTGCCACAGAGACCGGATGGGAGGGAAAATATTTCCAACGGGAAGACGGAGCCATAAAAGGCCAGAGGTTCTAACTTTTCCCTACCTAAGACGAAACGGAAATGTTTTTGATGGCCTCAACAATACCAGCATTTCCAGGGTATGCAGACCCATTTTTTTCCATGGTTGCAAGCAGAAACCATCTCAGAGGCCATCTCTGCTTGTCACCTTGAAAAAGAGGACCTGTCTACTCTGGAAACATTGTGTTTATACTGATATGGTTCTTCAGTAACCCGTCCTACATCTTGTTCTGTGATTTGTCACAGAGACAGGATGGGAGGGAAAATATTCCCAACGGGAACACAGAGCTGTAAAAGGCCAGAGGTTCTAACCTTTCCCTACCTAATCCGAAACTGAAATGTTTTTGATGGCCTCAAAAGTAGATGCTATGGGCAGCATTTTGACTTTTTTTGCTTTGGTTTTTAAAAATGAGTCCTGTGTTCTGGAGCAGACAGCGCCAGATGCGGTGGTTGATGGGTCATCTGTGATCATTTGCCTCCTCGGTTAATATTTCCTGTCACCCCCTTGAAGGTGGACAGTAGACACGGCACGCTAATTCCCTGCTTCTCATCTCCTGTTCGCGAACCAACGGGTAACCCCAGGCACAGCGGCTTTTTCTGTGCTCCCACTCACTCTCTGCTCTGATTGTTCTCCCAGCAGCAGGTGTGGAAGTTACAGACCCTGGGGGGGGGCAGAGGATGGGTAATAGCGTGTCAGCTCCACTCAGGCAGAGCCTGTCTGTCTCGTTTAGCCACCATTTCACTGCCAGAGAAGAAGAACGCGTTATAGACAAGACCCGTAAATTGTAGCGTAGTCGCCATTTCTCATAATAACAATATGCTTCCTTATATTCATACAGGTTTATGTGTGTAGACTGGAATATTGCACCGTGTAAAGCATAGCAATCAGATTCCTTCCAGGTTTCCAGATTCCTTCTCTTGAGGGTATGAAAAAGGAAGCAAATGGTTGGACAGATAGTTTTTTCCTTATTTCCTGTAATACTTATGGATATTTTGTTAAAAGTAAAACACATTGTTAAGGAAAAATTACAGTTCTTCGCCTTTGTATTAGCTGCTAAAGGATATAAAGCACTGTTGGTTAACTTATTAGATATATGGTGCCTTATGTAAAGCCCCTGATATTGCCCAAGGACCTCATATATTATTCACAGCACATAATGCTACATGAGAATGCTAGAGATTGAGGACATACTAAAGGAAAAGGTCAAAGAATACTACAAGAGACTGAGGGCATATTACTGGTGATGGTCAGTGACTTGAGATGGTCAGAAGCTGAGGAGATACTAAGGGAGAGTGCTTAGAGACTAAGGGCATATTACAGGTGATGGTCAGAAGCTGGGGGCATACTATGGGAGACTATTTAGAGGCTTGGGGGCATGCAGCAAGAGATGATCAGAGGTTGAGTACATACTACATACAAGAGATACCAGAAGAAGGGGACCCTCACCTGTGCCTCATCCAAAAATTAAAGCAAAAACCAGTGGAACAAATATGTTTTCAAAAAAAGACATTAAAGGCGCAACACGAGGCAAACCCATATAAAATCATAAATTTTATTACAAAATTATTTAAAAGTCTAGATAGACCTTTATTTTTTTTATAAACGTTATGATTTTACATGGTTTCGCTTCGTGTTGTACCTTTAAAGTCTGTCTTTTTTTGGAAACATATTTGTTTCATTGGTTTATACTACAGGAGATGTCCGAGATTAAAGGCATACTAGAGTAGATGGGCAGAGACTAAAGATGTACTACACGAGATGGTCAGAGGCTGTGGACATACTACAATAAATGGTCAGAGATTGAGGACATAGTTTCAGGAGAGGTTGGGACAGAGACGCAAAAGACTAGGGGCTGACTATAATAGATAATCAGAGACTGAGACCATACTACAGGAGACCTCAAAGACTTAGTACAGAAGATGGTTAGAGACTGAAGGCCTACTACAAGAGATGGTCAGTGAATGAGAACCTACTATAGAAGATGGTCAGACTGAGGACCAGCTACAGAAGATGGTCAGAGACGGAAGACCTATTACAGAACATGGTCCGAGACAGAGGACCTACTACAGAAGGTGGTAAGAGACTGAGGACCTACTACAGAAGGTGGTCAGAGACGGAAGACCTACTACAGAAGGTGGTCAGAGAGGGAAGACCTATTACAGAAGATGGTCCAAGACAGAATACCTATTACAGACAAAGGTCCAAGACGGAGGACCTTCTACAGAAGATGGTCCGAGACGGAGAACCTACTACAGAAGGTGGTAAGAGACTGAGGACCTACTACAGAAGGTGGTCAGAGACGGAAGACCTACTACAGAAGGTGGTCAAAGACGGAAGACCTATTACAGAAGATGGTCCAAGACAGAATACCTATTACAGACGAAGGTCCAAGACGGAGGACCTTCTACAGAAGATGGTCCGAGACGGAGGACCTACTACAGAAGGTGGTAAGTGACTGAGGACCTACTACAGAAGGTGGTCAGAGGCGGAGGACCTACTACAGAAGTTGGTAAAAGACGGAAGACCTATTACAGAAGATGGTCTAAGACAGAATACCTATTACAGACGAAGGTCCAAGACGGAGGACCTACTACAGAAGATAGTCCGAGACGGAAGACCTATTACAAAAGATGGTCCAAGACGGAGGACCTACTACAGAAGATGGCCCGAGACGGAGGACTTACTACAGAAGGTGGTGAGAGACTGAGCACCTACTACAGAAGGTGGTCACAGACTGAGGACTTACTACAGAAGATGGTCAGAGACCGAGGACCTGCTACAGGAGATGATCAGAGACTGAGGACCTACTACAGAAAATGGTCAGAGGCTAAGGACCTATTACAGAAGATGGTAAAAGACAGAGGACCCACTACAGGAGACATCAGAGACTTGGGCTGCATACTGTATAAGGTATTAAATATGCAGCTCTTTTTATTTCGGTTTTTATTAGTTCCCAAATGGTGCAGAATGGGGTTATATACCGTACTGAGGCAGCACCTTGGAGAGTCAGACCTCTGGTCTCACACAAGCAGCAGCACAGGTCTCCAGCAGTCTGACACCCCCCTCCTGAACCACTGTGCATTTGCTCTATGTATTGTGTTGCGGTGCCATTAGTTGTGAATAGTTTCCCAATGCACTGTACTGTACCACAATGCACATAACATTGCCTGACGCCTTTGGTGTCATGTGCATTTTTTCCATCCGTGTTCATTTGCAGCCCATTCATAATGAAAAGGTGTTTAGGTTTGAATAGGCCCCTAATCCTTTAACCCAGAAAAGAATACAAAACAGTTCTGCGGAAAAATATGTATACTTGGAAAATGTAATGTTCAAACTGCCAGGCTCCCGAAATACCCCAATAATTGTAATCGCAGCTCTGGCCATCATTATCTCCACTGGAACCACTTACAGTACTCACCTCTCCTCACACTGAACCTTTTAAAATGTGGAAGCCTTCTTGAGAGTCTTGCTTTCTGATTGCTGAATATATCGCAGGTACATTGTATGTTATTAACCCCTCCATTCCCTGCCCCGCGCTGAAGGATTGGCTTGTAACCGGCTTATTCTGTGCACAATAGCTAATCTGCAGCTCCATTCAGTCAGCTAAAGCCTCACACCGTGATTGTGAAAAAGACTTGCTTCCTTTCAAACAGGGAAAGCTGCTCGGATTTTAGATTTTTTTTTTTTTTTTCCTGTGGTTGGATGGATTTTTATAGAGCTTGGATATTAATTGATCGCTTTTTATTCTCAGTTCTTCTCCTCGCCTTCCTTTCAGATCAAGACTAGCCAGATCTCCCATTGAATGCACACAAATAAGGAAGCAAGTCCTCTTCGCTAAGCAGGTACATAGAATGGGAGAGGGAGCAGTAATTGGGAAATTCCAGGATCCTGTTTGCCCATGATACCTATGTAGGCCACCAGCTGTAAAACATGGGCCCACACTGTGTGACAGCCTAAGGTGTGCGCAGTGTTCACCAATCTCTGCACCGCATGGTGCAAAACACTTGAGCAGTTGTGTACACATTCCCCAGTTCAGAAGTGGTGATGAGTTTGGGCATGTTTAGAGTAGGATCCGAACCAATGTGTGCCAGTCCACCGGGACTCTGTCGACTGTATAGCCCAATTATCTTCAGCCAGGGCATTCCCCACCAGGCAACCGCACATTTACAATGGGTGTGTATACATGCGGCTGTGGGGCATGCCTAGGCCCAGCACAATGACGGCTTCCCAGCAGGTTCACTCAGAAGGGTTCAGACTAGAATCCATGCTCATCCCTACTCACAAGAAGCCGCACTGCCAAAAAAGGTTGCCCTTGTAATTTGATTTCCGCCAGGCTCCTCCCTCACATTTTGCTTTGTATGGTGCTTTGTGAAAAAGTCCTGCACATAGCTGTAGCAGTGCCCTGTTGAGTGAATACTTTGCCAGTGCAAGGATTTGGAAGTGCAGCATTTTCCACTTGGCTACCGTGAATATGTAGCACATAAATTGGTAAAAGGAAGGACATCTTTTCTGCATTGCATTCTGCAGCGTGTGGTTTTGACCAGTGTTCCGGAACGCTTCGCGTGTATCCATCACCTTTGCATTGGATTTCATTTCTAATCTATAAATATCTTTGTGTTGACAACTAGTAAAAATTCGGTGTAACTTCATCTTTTTATTACTGTATTTATGAAATGGCACATTCTAGGTTACCTGCATGTTGGGGGTTAGTTGGTTTAGTCCTTAGATAGACCCCCCACCATCACCACCACATGTTCCCTCAGTTAGGTTACCAGCCTTCGTAGTGGGCACAAAGCGTGGACGATCATTGTCTCTACACTTTGATTTGACCAGTAAGTATCCCATGTACAGCATTCTAACAATTTTAACTAAGTTTGATTACATTTTTGTGTTTTATTGGAGAATTGAGATGTCTTTTTAACCTCCCTGGCAGTATTCACGACTGTAGCTCGGGGTAAAGTTTCAGCACCACAAGCGGTAACCCCGAGCTACACTCGGGCTTACCATGCGGCGCTGCTCCGGGATCTGTTCTTCTCTTACCTTGTCCTGCGCTCCCGAAATGTCCCTCCTGCAGTGTCCCCTGTATTGTTCTCCGGCCGATGGCGGCATCTGTCTTCTGGGTTCCGTTCCCTGCGACGTCAGGACATACGGGGGACAGAACGGCGGGAAATTTGAAAATGACAAGAAGTGACATTCACTCAATACACTAAAATCACATAGTATAACATTGCTGTATCAAACCATTTCACATACATGTTGTCCCGAGTGCTTTGTCCGGCACCCTGCCTACATTTTTACTGTTCTTTCTGCCTGGTAACTGAGAAACGTCCATGGCGTACAAAAAGCGTCCCTTCAGGTCAAAATCGGTTTTAGACCGGCTAGAGAACAGCGATAGTAAATCAGAACCACTTGCAGAATTGAGTGATAATGACTCGTGAGGGAAATTCGTCATCAGACACTGAAAACGATTTTGCGACTTTGCTCAGTGATGTGCGAACTTGGCGCTATATTTCAAAGTTCAGTGTTTTTGGTTTGATTATATTATTGAATTAAATTTATTATTATATTATTATTTTTTATGATTATTAAATTATAATTTATGATTTCGTGTTTCAAATTTTAACATGCGCGGGATGTTTACTATACTCTTGTTCGGACAGATTTCAGTGAGTTATTCCTAAAAATTACAGGCCTACAATAAAAAAATACATATTTCCATGCAAAAAAATGTACCGCTTTGAGCAAAGAAATATGGACATAATCAGACCGCTAGGGAGGTTAATAACTAGTTCGTTGTTTGAAATGCACAGAAGCAGGATGTTGTTTGAGATACAATGCATCAAAAATGTAGGGAGGTGTACATATCTTATTAACTCTACATACTTATTGCAAAAACTCAATCTCGTTTCCAGTGTTCATTTTTAAATGCATAGATCCGAGCTGGATTTGCTTGCTTTTGCAGTATACAGTGCTCTGTCTACCCAATTACATATTTACGCACATTTATAACATCAGTTATATTGGAGATTAATGATGTCTGCTGTCTGGAGAATATACAAAGGCTGAGAGCACCAAAGATCTAGAGAGTGTGAGGTAAAGGTTTATTTTTCAAAATAAAAACCCACTGCGTTTCAGGGCCTAAAAACTCCCAACTTCATCAGGGCTTGTTACTTTGCTAGTAGTGATTGAAAACCGTACTGAACAACAACTGTAAAATAGAGTGAAAAGATCATGATGATTCAGGTCACCAATCTGGCAGCCTGATGGGGTGAGTTTTGAGCCTCTGAAATGTGTTGGCTTTTTTGTCACAGAAAATAAAAACTTTACTGGACTAAACCAGCCACACACGGGTCGAATTCCAAAAGAATTTTCTTTCGAAAATCATTTCTAAGAATTCATTTGAATTTCGCACCATTAGTGGGCCACAGAAACGGCTGATTTTCATGCAACCATCAAGTTTGAGTGATCGGGCATGTTGGAAATTTTTGGAAAAAAGAAACAATTGAGTACTGTTCGTGATACTTTTTTTATTTGCACTAACATACAATTTTGAGGACAAGCTTTCGGGGTATGTCCCCTTCTTCAAAGTCCAAACAGTACTATTACAAATCACAAAGTTTAAGCAGAATGTTAGAAGGGATTGAGAAAAAAAAAAAGGCTACAGATAAGATACATCAAGAGCGAGGGGGGGAGGGGGGGATACTACACTCACACAGAGGGGGTCAAGCTTCAGCTAATAGATAGTTGTAAAGCTGTCGGATAATGGTTGAGGAATCCCATGTCCAAGTTAAGGCCGTTATCTTTTGTGTCAAATAGAATTATCATTCTTAGTTCAAATGTTTTTCTTTCCTGGATAGATTTGAATTTTCCTTTCAGAACCAAAACATTGAGGTCTTCCATATTGTGCCCTGGTTGTGTGAAATGGTGTCCTACAGGTGTGCAAAGGTCACCTTCTTTATGTTCCTTGATGGTATGTCTGTGCAAATTCATCCTTGTTTGCAACTTCTGTCCTGTTTCACCAACATAAGATCCTTTGCTGCATTTTCTGCACTGGATAAGATACACAACATTACTGAAGGTGCAGCTGTATGATCCGGAAATATTGAAGATCCCTTTTGAGTGTCTTACACTTTTTGATGGATTGATATGATGGAACCCATCCTCTGTTATGATGTTATGTTATGAACCCATCATAACAGAGGATGGAACTCTGAAAGAAATATTCCAGCAACCCCCAATACTGGCTTTCAGACAACCCCCCAACCTCAGAAATAAACTAATCAGTAGGAAACTTCCTTCTGATTATGATGTCACAAACAATGGAAGCAAACCCTGCTATAAGAAACGCTGCAAGCTGTGCAACCAAATCAATCCATCAAAAAGTGTCCAACACTCAAAAGGGATCTTCAATATCTCCGGATCATACAGCTGCACCTCCAGTAATGTTGTGTATCTTATCCAGTGCAGAAAATGCAGCAAAGGATCTTATGTTGGTGAAACAGGACAGAAGTTGCAAACAAGGATGAATCTGCACAGACATACCATCAAAGAACATAAACAAGGTGACCTTTGCACACCTGTGGGACACCATTTCACACAACCAGGGCACAATATGGAAGACCTCAATGTTTTGGTTCTGAAAGGAAAATTCAAATCTATCCAGGAAAGAAAAACATTTGAACTAAGAATGATAATTCTATTTGACACAAAAGATAACGGCCTTAACTTGGACATGGGATTCCTCAACCATTATCCGACAGCTTTACGACTATCTATTAGCTGAAGCTTGACCCCCTCTGTGTGAGTGTAGTATCCCCCCCTCCCCCCCTCGCTCTTGATGTATCTTATCTGTAGCCTTTTTTTTTTTTTCTCAATCCCTTCTAACATTCTGCTTAAACTTTGTGATTTGTAATAGTACTGTTTGGACTTTGAAGAAGGGGACGTACCCCGAAAGCTTGTCCTCAAAATTGTATGTTAGTGCAAATAAAAAAAGTATCACGGACAGTACTCAATTGTTTCTGTCGCAAATGCACTAATACGGCTACAATCTCCTCATGGAAAAAAGAAAGAATTTCTAATCAATGATGGGAGAATCGTGCAATAAATATAGTCGAAAAAGAAACAAGCATGAGCGGTGACCTTGAAAGAAAAGAAAATTCTTGGCCACGAAAATTCTTTTCTTTAGCAACATGTGAAATTAAAGACTTGGTTGGTTGAATTTCGAAATCGGTGGCACCATCGATTTACAAAACATACGAAATTTCTGATTTTCTAAAGAAAATTCATTCAGAATTCAACCCATATATGGCCTGAATAATTCTAGATCAGAAGTGCTCTCATCCTTTGTATAGTCTCCAGACTTCTCCAACAATGCTGGTTAATAGAGAACAGCCTCTAAAGCTGGCCATACATTAGTAGAAATCCAAACAAACATTTGTACAATTCTCAGTATGCTCAACGACTTGACAAATGTCATTCAAAAGTACTTCATAATTTAATTTTTAGAAATGTGTTCATTTGAGAAAAAATTTCCATCCTGCTTCTTCAATCTTTCTCGTCACTGCAATCAAGCATGGGACACAGGGGCACCTTCTCCATATTTGTCATCATGGTAGGTGGGCCTTAAAATAGTTGAAAACCTCAGACATGAAATATGAACAAAGCATATCCCTCTATAGTGTGTACTTTTCTCAACCAAGAGTGCTAAGTGTCATTTCTGTCTGCTGCCTCATTCCTCTGATATCTGCATGAGTTCCTTTGAGTTTTCCTGACACCAAGAGAAAAAAGGTGACAGGGGAGAGAGCTCCAGCTGATTTGACATCCTCAGCTTTGTGTTCTGTGTGTGTGTGTGTGGGGTGGGGGGGGGTACCCCCACTTTGCAAAACTCTGCTGAGGGTACCCCTACTTTGCAAAACTCTGCTGAGGGTACCCCCACTTTGCAAAACTGAGGGTAGCCCCAGTTTGCAAAACTGAGGGTCCCTCCACTGTGCAAAACTGAGGGTAGCCCCACTTTGCAAAACTCTGCCGAGGGTACCCCACTTTGCAAAACTCTGCCGAGGGTACCCCACTTTGCAAAACTCTGCTGAGGGTATCCCCACTTTGCAAAACTCTGCCGAGGGTACCCCACTTTGCAAAACTCTGCTGAGGGTATCCCCACTTTGCAAAACTCTGCTGAGGGTTGCCCCACTTTGCAAAACTCTGCTGAGCTTGAGTTTTGCAAAGTGTAATTTCAGCTCTCTGCCTCCTTTTTTCTGAGAAGATGTATAAATTCTGGATTTTGAACAGATGTAGAGAAGAGAAGACCGCAGATAAACAGGTACAACCTATGTAGGAGGATTTATTTCACTTCTGTGTAACACCTGAGGCCAGTGACTTTACTGGGTATATGTAAGAGTTTACAACCACTTTAACACCAGTTGTACATATAGTATACTGTATATGGATCTGCCAGCTGCACTGTGCTTCTTTTGAGAGTGTGCTCCCAGCACAGTGACCAAGCTGTCACTGACAGCTCGGTGGGATGAGCTTCTGATCATGTGACTGGCAGTCATAGTATTCATAAGTTTGGGAAGCCCACCTCCACCTCCCAATTTTTTTAGAGCCCCTTTAAGGTTCAATGGGAGCCAGCACCAAGTTGCTCAGTGTACATAAACCCAACAGTGAACTTTTTGGCTTCATCTGAGTCTGTTGCACATTTGTCAGTTGCATCCAATTTTAAAAGTATGTGAAAGCTGAGTGAATCTTGTGTGAATAGTGAATGTGTTGTGTGATAGTTGTACTGAAGTAGTGTCCTTAGTCCTGTTTGATTCGTTGACCTGCGGGAGTTCTGACGCCATTGCGGCATACACGGTTCGGCTCAGTGACTTAGATAATAGTAAAATTGGGATCTTCCTTTGACATCAGCGATTGCAGCATATTCTTGGCAGACTTCTCATAAAGGTGTGAGTTGGCAAGCCTGCCTATAATGTCATTTGAATATTCGATGATGTTCTTCCTTCTGCGCCTTTGTTATGTAGAGGTCATGTGTACTTTTTTTTTTCTATATTGTGGCCAAGGGACTTCATGTTGGAAAATATGTTCACATTGACCATTTGCCGCTTGGCAGATGAGGGGTTAAGCGCTAATTAAGTTCCCGCCTGCGTGATTCTCCCTCCCAGCTGGCGATATTGGAAATTTTGCGGGAGGAAGGGCTCCGAGCCTTGCCTACTACTCATTTGTATGCAGCGTCTGGCTCTACCAAAGCACCTTCTGTGAAGCTTCAGTCATAGATCATGTAATGATGCTGCTGATCTCCCCCCACCCTCCCCTCCCCAACTCCGCACAAATCACTGGGAGGGAGCCAGCTGCGTGAATACTGAAGGAAGAGGAGGAGGGAGTGGGGTCATTTCTGTCATGGCAAGCTCCAAAGGAGTACTAGGTAACCTCAACTAATGAGGGGCACAGGTGTGGATGTGACAAGCCCCTTCAGAAGTCACATAGAGGGACCGGTGCCGACTCCAGACCTGATAAGTGACTGCGGTGCAGGCCGCGCTCATGTGTATGTAGGAATATGGTCCCACCATGCTCTTTCGACTTTCATTCTTGACACTCCACAATTACATACCTGCCAGTGCTTTAGTGTTGTAGGCTATTCTGACATGGCAGCCATTCATTTGAAATCAGACGTGGTCTACCTGCTGAGCAACTCCGATTTTCATCTCACACTCTTTGCAGCTGCAACCTAGAACTTTCTGATATCCTTGATCTGTCCATACTTGTGTAGTCTTTCGGTTGAACGTTTGTACGAAATTCTGAAAGATCTTTAATCAGAGCATTCAATGATGCCATCATTTTGTTTAAAGGCCCTTAAAAAGTTCACCCAGGCCTGCTATTTGAATGAATTTCCAGATGTATTAAACACGTTTCTTTTATTGGTTATGAAATCAATGTAAGAATAATGCAAAACAAAATAAATGTATAAGTATAGTACATTTTTAGGAGTATATTTATATATATGTTCAGCAGCCAATGGAGTTTTAGTGGATATACTCCATATTGACTATATATATTAGAATCTTTCTATACATCCAGTTTTGCCTACACTATACAAGTCATTCTCAACGAGGGTTCCTCCAGATATTGCCAGAGGCTTCTTGAGTTGTGGCTGCTTGACCTTCCATTTTATGGTGTCTGTGTAGTTCCTGGACCATTACCACTTTGCAAAGCCAATAGCAATCATCATTTTAGTTGTCCATAAGGGTGGCATTCTGACCACCATTGTAGGGTTGTATTCCTACTGACCACTTATATAAGGGACATTCTTTCCACTGACCATCAATGTAAAGAGCATTCTTATCACTGACCACCAATGGAAGGAGCATTCTTCCCACTGACCACCAGTGGAAGGAGCATTCTTCCCACTGACCACCAATGGAAGGAGCATTCTTCCCACTGACCACCAATGTAAGGAGCATTCTTCCCACTGACCACCAATGGAAGGAGCATTCTTCCCACTGACCACCAGTGGAAGGAGCATTCTTCCCACTGACCACCAATGGAAGGAGCATTCTTCCCACTGACCACCAATGTAAGGAGCATTCTTCCCACTGACCATCAATGTAAAGAGCATTCTTATCACTGACCACCAATGGAATGAGTATTCTTCCCACTGACCACCAATGGAAGGAGCATTCTTCCCACTGACCATCAATGTAAAGAGCATTCTTATCACTGACCACCAATGGAAGGAGTATTCTTCCCACTGACCACCAATGGAAGGAGCATTTTTCCCACTGACCACCAGTGGAAGGAGCTTTTTTCCAACTGACCACCAGTGGAAGGAGCATTCTTCCCACTGACCACCAGTGGATGGAGCATTCTTCCCACTGGCCGCCAGTGAAAGGAGCATTCTTCCCACTGACCACCAGTGTAAGGAGCATTCTTTCCACTGATCACCATTGAATTGGTTTTAGATAGGGTTCCCCAAGACCTACAAATTATGTTAGATGGTCCTTTATAGTAAAATGCTTGAGAAGGACTGCACTATACATAAACCTTCGATTGTATTATTCTTTCTTATATTCCTATACCAATACATCGAGGGGAATTTATTAAAACTAGAGCAGACTGAATATGGAGCAGATTTACGTGGCAACCAATCAGCACAGCTGCTCCAGATTCTGTCTGCTCCACTTTTGATTAATTCCCCTAATAATTTGTGTTGACTGAGGACTACAACAACAGTTATAATAGTTTAGATAAAAAAATAAGAACATGTTTTCTCAACACCACAGTTGAAAATGATCGACAGTTTGTCCCCACACAACACTAGAAAAAGAACGAATATTTCAAAAAAGAATATTTTCAAACCTCCAAGTCAACCTACCAACACCCCTATGGAACCCTTCAAATAAATTTCAGGTTCTCAGAGAACCCCTACTGAAAGGAATTTTACCTGCAGTTCATAGTACATTAAGATCATTAAGTTTTACATTTTTAATAACAGATTAAGTAATGTGGAGCACCTAGCATATCTGACACCCAGGACAGTTAATTCTGTTACCACCACCCTACAAAGTTATTTCAGCAATATTCTTGAAATGAGCAACAGCGGCAGAAGAGAAAGGCAGATAGTAAAAACTATGGTGTCTTCTACCATTAGTGGTCAACCCTGCTGTGTGTCTTCTACATCTCAGCACAGTAGTGAGATGGAGATATTGTAAATCTCTGCTAATACATGTAATAAACAGTGCCAAGTCAGGACAGACCCCTTCAATTGCCCAGTAGATCAAAGGAGCATATGAAATCAGAACTAAGGAAGACCTCACAATGTCAATGCTTCAACAAGGCAAACATTTTCGAAAGACATGGTTCTACTGGACCCAGTTCCAATTTTCCACAGCTTACCAAGATCTCTTGGCCTCAGAATCCTCCCTGGCAGTGGAATAGGGAGCCACTTCCCCCCCCCCCCCATCATCCACAACTTCCCCCTTTGGGCAGTCACTCGATACATAATACCTAATAAGTGAAATTGTTCCTTAGTACCCTGATTCATGTATTACAATGGTTCACTTTGGCCTAGTTTACTGAAAATTGTTCTATGGTTGTTTATCATTTCTTTCCCCACCCAAGAATTAAAAAAAAAAGTGGTCAGTGTAGAAGTGACCCTTTACAGCGTTTGACCCCTTGTCTTTTGTAGGATTCTTGAAATGAACAAACAGATGAAGCCATGTTAAGTAGGGATGAACAAACTTGGAAACTTTTCTTTTCCCTAAGTTTCAGTGAAAACCAGGGGATTTCAGGGACATTTGTCTGAATCTGATTGATTGGTCAGCATTCTGATCTGTCCCAGAAGTACTGCAGAGAGTAGAATCAAGGCTTTCAAATCCCTAGACCTCTGCACCAGCTACGTGGGCACTGAAAGCTCATCACCAATTGAGCTAAGAACAGTGGTGACCTGGGGGTTGGGGAGTGTGCAGTGTTCGTTTACCTTTACATTTTTGTCTGAAAAAGTGAAATTACACTTTAAATGCAGTTCAAAATTCTGGGTAGTAAGTGATCTTAGTGGAGGCCTTTACAATCCCATGGCTGATATCCACACATTCCTAGGATAGGAAATTGTCCCACTGCATATGTGAGTGGTCAGCTAAAATGTCCGAGGTTTGCTGTGCGCCGTCAAAAAGTTCATTTCAGGTTTTGGAGTAAATAGAACTCCTATCTTGTGTCATTTACTTGCTTTGTGTAGACTTTGAGGGGGAAAAAAGAAACTGGATTTATTGAAAAGGCTTTATTACTTATGGACATATGTATTCTGTCTTATGTATTGAGCATGAAAAGAAGATAGTTGGAATATAAAATAGCAACCAACCATTTTTTGAGATGTCGTCCAAGTGGCTCTTCACTTTAATGGAGCACCAATGAAAATGATGTGAATGGGCCACACACTGGGTCTGTATGCCATTATACTGGCCAATGGATAGTATTGTTTTGGTTTATCAGGCCACTGAAAGCACAACTCCACTCTTCTACATTTATTTGTTTATTTATTTTAAGCGTTCTTAAACGTGCAGCGCCCTTTTCCTCTTCACCAGCACTGGGCAGCCCTTATGACATAGGAGGCTGTGGTGATAACTCCAGTGCCATTCTATGCATACATGTACAGCGTGTATGTGAGTGCCAGCTATCATAATAATTGCCTACCCCGGGGTTGGACCCATGATGCCCTGCACTAACAGAAAGTTGGTTTAACAAGTGGTGGATTAAGTAAAACCCCTAGCAACAATAGCTCCCCATCAATAATAGATCCCCACAGAAACAATAGACCCCCCACCCGCAACAATAGACCCCTCTCCACCAATAGATCCCATCCATGCAACAATAGCACCCCCCAGAAACAATAGACCCCCTAGAACAATACATCCCTCCCTGCAACATTAGACCCCTCAGCACCAATAGATTCCATCCCTGCTACAATAGATCCCCCCTAGAATAGGAGATCCCTCCCTTCAAAAGACACCTCCCACTAAAAAATACCCCCTAGCAACAAATGACCCAATAGCAACATTATATCCCCAACTGTGATAATAGATCCCCCAGCAGCCTGCATCAGTAGACCCTCCAGCATCCCTTGCCATTACATATATGCAGTGCTGGAGGTGCTGGAAGTAAAAAAAGAAAGAAAAGCCCTGATTAGCTGTAATGGTATTTTTCTCTAGTTACTGCTACATAAATGATTGTATGGTGCTTTAAAAACACAGAAAGTGAAGCAGTGTTACTGAGGTATCATAGTTACTTGAGAAAAAGAGGACACTGGAGCACGTTTCCAGCCAGGAACGAAAAATGTGTTATTATAGGAACCAATCACATTAGTTCTCCTGTAGTATACTGGGCGAATGAAAGCGGGGATCCAGTTGCCATGGGCAGCACAGACACATCCTCCTTCTGACCTTTTGAAAATAGGGACCACAGTCTAATACCTTGTGTGCGTGGTGAGCATGAGATGACAGAATCCAATTTCATGAGAACATTTCAAACGGACTTTATACTTGACTGGTCACATAGTAATCCTCTTCAGTCACTGTTGTTTCCAAATCCCAATTTGAGTGATTTGTTGAGATTTACAGTTCAGTTCCTTCCGTTGAGTCTGTAAGAATGTGCAGTCAAGGGGTAGTGGGGTAAGAACTGTAGCATATGAAAAACATTGCCTCTAAATCTACTGATATATTCTGTTTTTTTTCTCCTACAGATAACAAGACCGAGTCATGCAGTCTTTTCGGGAAAGGTGTGGTTTCCACGGCAACCAGCAGAACTACCAACCATCTTCACAGGATTCCTCACGCCTGGAAAATTACAGGCATCAAAGTCAGCCTGGGCTCAATTGCGTGCGTCAGCGACAGATGACCAAAGGCTACTATGCCCAGACGTCCTACCAAGGCTATGAGAATAACTCTGGGGAGAAATACCCCCGGGGTGACAAGCACATAAATGTCCAGCAGCTGCAGGGCCGGGTCTCTTTTGCCAGTTTTCCTGAAGCCAATGTGTACCCTGGACAGTATTCCAGTGAAGAAGGTCTGCAGAACTGGGGGCAGACTCAGGCTCTGACTGGAGCAAAATATGAGGAAAATGTAATAAAGAAGTCTCCTGGAGAAGGAAGGGGATACCAGGACCCTTCTGGACAAATGTCATTCCGTTCGCACTCTCTGCAGCACCCACAGCAGCCCAGTCTTAACTATCCTAAGCTACCCAGGCAAAAAGTCCAAACTGACGTCCCATCTTCCCCTCACCCCTTCTCTCAATCTGCCCATTTTAATCAGAATTTTCCAACTTCTACCTACTCCTCTGTGCCAGCAGGCAGCCCCGTTTCTCATTCCTTCAAGAGTTGCACTGCCCCATCTAACCCTCCACATGAGCATGCCATCGCTGCTGCTGCTGCTGCTGCTGCTGCAGCAGCTGGCCAAAGGGTGCAAGCCATGCATGGTTACCAGGCATCTAGAATGGGTTCCTTTGAACAATCACAACGACATCACACGCAGGAATCTTTGCACTACCAGACCATGGCCAAATACCATGGGCAACATTATAGCCAACAAGGCCAAGCATACTGCCAGCCTGAGGCCCCCAATAGGACCCCAGAACAGTATTACCAACCGTTTAGTCCCAGCGCCAGCCATTCCCCGGCCCGATCAGTGGGCAGATCCCCGTCTTACAGTTCTACGCCATCTCCTCTCATGACAAACCTTGAAAACTTCCAATACAACCAGCAACAGCAGCAGCATAATCCTAATACATTTCCTATGGGTATTTCTGATCATAGTCACTACATGCCTCTTCTTAATCCCTCTCCCACAGGTACTTCAAGCCCAGAGTCACAAACTAAAAGTCTACAAAATGACAAAATCCCAGAGACTTTGCTCTCTGACCTCAGTCTGCAAAGCCTTACAGCGCTCACTTCCCAAGTGGAGAACATCTCTAGTACTGTTCAACAGTTACTTCTGTCCAAGTCTGGGATTCCTCAAAAGAAGGGTATTAAGACTTCTCCCAGGACCCCAGAGTCAATGAAAACGCAACATTGTAGCTCTGAAAGCAGTGCATACTCTTCTGAACCAATGGGTACGCCTCTGTCTGAAACATTAGGAACTCCACAGTCTGTACATGCTGAAATGCAAGATACTGACTACCTTAGTGGCTCTGAAGACCAGCTAGAGAGAAACTACATGTACTGTGGTCCTGGACGAAGCCCTGGGAGGGCCAACAGTATCAAAATGAAACCCGAGTCTATCTCTACTTGTTCTGTGACTTCACCTGATAATATGTCTACAAAATCTGATGATTCATTTCAAAGCATCCATACTAGCCTTCCTCTGGAGACATTTGCTAAGTTAGTGAGTAGCGAAAGGGAGTGTCCCCATTTACTGGTTAATGCACTGTCTCAAGAGGAGTTGTCTACAGAGATCATTGCTCTTCAAGATGCTATTGATAATGAGAAAGCAGAAAAGGCCTGGGCTGATTCCCCAGAACTGAACAGTTCACCTAAATCTCCATTTAACCTGGAAAATCACAGATGTGTAGAATCTGTTGTTAAGAACACGTGGTCAGATCAAGGGGCTCCACAAGTAATTCCAGATGCTATAAAGAAAGTTACACCAGATAAAACTCAGATGAAGAACAACAGTGAGTTCAGTGAACTTCCAATAGTGCAAACAAAACTTGTGGACACCACTGAAAAATCTGTTAGTCTGAATATAGAAAAAAACATTGAGAATGCAACATCTAGCTCAAGCTATACAATTTACTCAAGTACATTGGCTAACACAGGCTCAAAGAGTTCAGATCCCTTTGAGTGGCCAGATAAGAACATGTCAGAGTCTTGTCTCAGGTGGAAAGAAATTGAGTTGACTCTTCATTCAGATCTGCAGAAGGGTTTGTTTCAAAACAAGGAGAATAAAGTTGATAGCCAGCTGGATGTTCCCGATGTGGAAACACCTCTGGAAAATGACTCCGGAGAAGAGTTTAACAAGGAGGGGGCAGAAGAATTGACCTACACAGAAGACAGCAAAACTGACAATGAGAAGTGGTTGGAGGATACCAGAGATTGTTACACCGAAGATGAATTTCAAGACATCCCTGACCTACCATCCCAAAAAGAATCCAACTTAGAGCCAGAAGACTATTCCTCTTTATGTGACTTTTCAGAAAGAAAGTCTCTTATAGATGATGAATCCCTCCCAAAGCAGGTGAGGGATTCAGAAGCATTATCTTCAATCAATACACCAGAATCTATAGAAAACCCAAGCACTGAGGAGAAAGATAATTCAGTTCAATGTGCACAGCTGTCAGACAGCTCAATCATGTTACTTGGTCCAGCTGTTGAGACTGAGTCCAAAGTAAACAGCTGGTTTGAGTCTACATTGTCACATATCAAAGCAGTAGATGACACAAAGGAGAACAACGAAGAGAGCAAAGAGATTGTGAAAGACTGTAATGGAAGTCAGTTGGTAATAGAAGCTAAAAAAGAAGTCGTCTCAACCCTGCCAGAGGAAGGAGAAACTGTTGACCAACAAGCAACAAATGAACAGCCAGCAATCTTGGAACCACCTGTGAAGAAATCTCAACGTGGTCGAAGGTGCAAAGCAGCAGAAGCAAAAGTAACACAAATGTCTGCACAGAACACATCGGAAAGTAGCAACAAAGCTGGGAACCAAGATGAGTTCATGCAAACACAAAATCTAAATGCCACAACAGCAATTCAAGTTGAGAAGACTCCTGTAACAGAATCTACACCAGCAAGGATGTGCACTCGTTCTTCCACTGCCAGAGTGGAACCACAAGAATGTGGCACAGGGGTAACCTTGAAGGCACCACACCCTGAAAAACTGAGTAAAAGAGGAGCATTCCGTGAGAAAGAGAGGGTCCCTTTTAAAGCTGGAAAGAGGGGTGGAAAAAATGGTGGGAAAATAATGTCGACACTCACTGACCAGGAAACAATAGCAGTACAAAATAAACAGTCTTCTGTTCTTAGTGCTGGTCCAAAATCCAAAAAAATCAGCATCCTAAAGGATGAACAGTCTATGATTTTAAGGTCTCGTAGCAAGAAGCAGGAGTTATTTCCAGCCAAAAGAAGAAGAGGGAAAAGAGGAATGAATTTTGTGCTTAAGAAACGTACATCTTTAAAGAAGATCATTACAAACAACTGTACGGCAGCTGACACTTTTCCAATTATGCCAAAAATAAGAAAAAGGATGAAACTTGCAACCTCCAACATTGGAACAAATGTAAAAAACTCAGAACGGCCTTTGCATTCTCTGAAGAGGAAATCAAGCTTTATTTCACCTGTCCCAGCCAAAAAGAAAAACTTGATTGTACGCAGCAAAAAGACAAAGGAACAAAAGTCAGAGAACCCTCCCAATTTATTCAAAAAAATTAAGCCTGTCAAAAAGGAAAAAGTCAAGTTAAAGCTTGCTTCCAAGAAGGCTTGTAAAGTCATCCTAAGTTCGCCTTCCATAAGAATGGCACCTGAAGTTTGCTTAAAAGTGACTTCACGGTCGCCTTATCATGGAGCTATAAAAACAAAGGTTTTGCCACCTAGAAAAGGCAGAGGACTTAAACTGGAGGCAATAGTGCAAAAGATTACATCACCAAATCAGAAGAAACAAGGCACTCCTGTAGGAGAGACTGTTAATGCTGGAGCAGCTGGTAACAATACCTTAGTCGTTCCTTCTCAAGGCAAGGAGCTGAGAGATAATAGTTTCGTAATAGCAGATTCTGAAGCCAAGTTGTTGACTCAGGACATGGTACAAATTCAATCCCCAAAGTCAGAGGCTGAAATGCACGCTGTTAGCTGCCGAGGTGGCAATAGGTCCTTCAAAGGTAAATCTTACCACAAGAAAAAAGTGACTTCAAATTCTCTCCATGGACAATTTGCCACACAACCAGTGGCAAAGCTAGAGGGTAACTGCAGTTCAAAAAAACTTAATGCAGTTCCTAAAAAAAAACTCAGGAGAGGTAGGTCAAAAAGTTCTCAGAGCACTTCCAAAATGGCTGGCAAAACCCTACTAGCGGCTGCTCCTTCTGTTCTTTTGACTTCAAAAGACAAATCCTTGTCAGAAAGCACTTTGCTAGCCAATAAATATCGGCCCAATGAGTGCAAAATGTTGGAGGAGGGCTCCGCTATTCCTGAGGCGGATGAAGAGATCTTGACACAAACCAGGGCCAGAAAAAAAACAAAGCATCCAACTTTTAATGGCTACAACAAGAGACAACGCAAGTGCTCTTCTCAAAACAAGTCAACTAGTCAACCACCTGGGAGCAAGAGAAGAGGAAAGAGGCATAATATACCTCCCGTAACGCCTAAAGAACCAGAAATCAAGCTGAAGTATGTATCAGCTAAACCGGTGAGGGCAGAAAATAGAGTCCGCCTCTTCACACCGTTCATTAAGGTGGAGAAAAAAAATACATTCACCACCATCTGCACTGTAATAAATACTGCAGGGGAAGAGACGCGATTACTGAAGGAGAGAAGTGCTGCTCACTCAGCATCTCAATCCGTCGCATTTGCCAACCAAGGCAGCCTGCCTTTTTCCTCCCGGATGCAGCTGGGACCTTTAGTGTGCAAATCAGTCAGCTCTGGCTGTCTCCTTTGCTGCTTGTGCCGTTGCCCAGCCAATTATAAAGACTTGGGTGACCTGTGTGGGCCTTACTATCCTATGGACTGTTTGCCTAACAAGAAATCCAGGCTGAAGGATAAACCGAAAACAGAGGACGCAGACAAACCTTCCAAGGCCATAGATTCCCTCTGTGCAGGAGGTGGCGGGAGGCCGTCTTGTACAGACGGTGGAGCCACTGAAGTCAAACAGAATACACTACGATCTAGTGCTCGTGGAATGCTCAGGAAGTTGCCCAGCTGTTACTGCTGCAACAAAAAGTTGGAGGTGACAGAGACTGAGAAACCCAGGAAACATCAGTGTGGCAAAATGGCCGAGGCAAACTCAGCAGAACCAGAAACGCAGGAGCACTGGGTGCATGAAGCCTGTGCAGTTTGGACCAGCGGCGTTTACCTGGTAGCAGGGAAACTGTATGGCATCCATGAAGCCATTCAGATGGCAGCTTCAGGGGTGAGTGATTATATTTTTCATGTGTTCAATAATATAAAATAACATGTTAAGGCTGGACTCCAGGCAAATATATAAAAAAAACCCTGTGAAAGCAGTTGCACTATATTGCAAAAAGTTGTGGACACCTGACCATCACACCTGTAGGGGCTTGTTGGACTTACCATTCAGAAATTATGGGTATTGCTAAGGAGCCACCCCCTCTGCTACAGCAGCCATCACTTTTTGGGAAGGCTGTCCACAAGGTTTAAGAGTGTGATTGTAGCAGACTAGGCCCATTCAGCTAAAGCAGGGGTATTGAATTAAAATTCACCAAGGTCCGGGCACTAAAATTTGCATGCATCAGAGGTCCAAATCTCATGTAGGCCCCTGTGGTGCATTTTCGTGCATGCCAAACCAGTTGTTGCTGCGGTTTCGATTTTGAAAAAAAAATGTCTGGGACTTCTTTAGGTTTCTAGCAGGTAGTGCTGACCTACCCACAACGTGTGCACCAAATACACATGTACAGATATGAACCTATTCATCAGTGTCCTCAATCCCCACTGCACATCACAGTCCCCTCCTCATTCACAGCAAGATCCCTCTTGATGAGTGTTCTCAGCTCCCCCTTTACATCACCCCCTCTACCCCTTTCACAGTAGTGTTCTCACACTTCCTTGACATCACCCCCCCCCCCAATAGTACTGTTCTCTGCCCCCTTCACTGAATAGTACTCTGTTCCTTTTTACATCATCCCCCCACATTACTGTCCCCAGATCTCCCCCATGTTACTGTCTTCAGCCCCCACATTACTGTACTCAGCCCCTCCCACTTTAAGGTCCTCAGCCCCCACACACCACAGTCCTTAGCCCCCCACATTACTGTCCTCAGCCACCCCACATTCAGTCCTCGACCCCCTCTTCACACTAATGTCCTTAGCCCCTTTAACTTCGCAGCCCCCCGCACTGTCCTACCTTACTAGGAATGCCCTTCATCTTAGCAGCCAATCACCTGCTTGTCCACCTTGGGCAGCTCCCACCCTCCATTCAGGACTGTCCTGCCTACCTTACTAGGAATGCCCTTCATCCTTGCAGCCAATCACCTGCTTGTTAACCTCAGGCAGCTCTCGCCCTCCATCCAAGACTGTCCTGCCTCCCACTGTCAGCTCTGTGAGCATGACCGTGAGACACCTGGGGGAAGAAAAGACTCTTAAATGGCAGAATTGCATGGGTTTGGGTGGGACAGTGACTCGGTCTGCATTCGGACCCCGGTCTGCCATTTAGTGAGGCCTGAGCTAAAGGAATATTTGTAGGTCAGGTACTGATGTTGAATGAGAACCTCACAATGGCTCCAATTCATCCCAAAGGTATTCAGTAGGGTTGAGGTCAGGGCTGATTACAGGACACTTACCTTCCTCCACAAAAAACTCATTAAACCATATCTTTATGGAACTGGCTTTGTACACAGAGGCGCTGTCATGCTGGGCCTTCACCAAACTGTTACCGCATTGTATGAAGGACTTAAAGTGGTTCTAAAGGCTGGAGTTTTTTAAGCTTCATGCATTCTATTAGCCATTGGCTCCTGCTGCTGTCAATCACAGCCAGTGAAGAGGGAGCTGGGGGTGGGATTGACTCTGTGTCCCATAGGCATACAGAGGCGGCTCGGGAGAAAACACTCATGAATGCCCCCAGGGCAAGCAGCTTGCTTTGGGGGCACTTGGCAAGGAGGGGAGGCCAGAAGTGCCAGCAGGGAACCCAAGAAGAGGAGGATTGGGGCTGCTCTGTGCAAAACCATTACACAGAGCAGGTACGTATAACATGTTTATTATTTTAGAGAAAAAAAAAACAACAAGCCTTTGTAATTAGTTTAATTGTTTTAGGCTGGGTTCACATACATGCAGTGCGGTATATCGCATATGATTCGCACAGGAACCGCACTGCATTCCTGTGCAAACCACATGCGATTTGTGTGCGGTGTGATTGGAGCCATACATACCGCACCTGCACCAAAAAGGTGCAGAACCCTTTTTTGGGTCCGCACTAGAATTGGATCGCACGGGTATTCTCACCTGTGTGATCTGATTCTGCACATCACACCGCGTTTTGCGGATCGATTTTGGGGAGTTGTTAAGTTAACATACACACCCGCAGCGGTTCGCATGAACGGGGTGCGATTCTGATGAGGTGTGGAATTCGCATAGAAAATGCTGTGAATTCCGCACCGCATCAGTGTGAACCCAGTCTCAAATATTCTGCATTAACAGTACCCATCAGTGGAAACACCTACATTGAGAAATTCGAAGGGGGGAGTCCACTTACTTTTAAATACAGCTAGTTTAAATACTTACAATTGACTTAAATTTGATTGTATCCTCTTGCAATCCCTTGTGCAGTAGACTGGGAGAGGGATGAACGGTGCTTGGGGTCAATTGCATTTACATGCAGGGGCATATTCACCACAAGGCAAACAAGGCATTTGCCTAAGGCGGCATTTTTTAGGGGGCATCACTGCCCCCTGGAAGAAGGGACCTATGCGGCATGGGGACCAGGTGGGAACCGAGAGAGAGGCTGCGGGCTGCTTAATGGTGTATGCAGAGCCTGACTGTTATTCCCGGGGATGTCCAGAGCTGTGAAGGTGACTATCTTTGTTGGTGTGAGGCTCTCCCCCTGCGGGGAGGAGGGGGGGCGTCCGATTTTTGTGTTGCCTAGGGAAGCACAAAACCTAAATACACCGCTGTTTACATAAGCAAACAAATAACATGAGGAGAGAGCAGAGAGATGACCTCATCAGTCTTTTGCTTCTTCGCTGTCCAACCACATACAGGGAGAGGAGAGCCAACCAGGTTGTGTTACTTAACTGCAACTGAGAATCTTTAGGTCAACAGGCTTGCTGTACTGTGCGGCAGAGCTGTTTAAATCTCAGGACTGAATGGAGAAAAATACCAATTGGTTGGCATTATGTACATATTTCAACTGGGTATTTATCTGTTTGCCTTTTAAAAAAGTCCCCGAGACTTTCCAAAAACACTGCAGCTCAAAAAAGCATCGATGTGAACATGTTCCATAGGAAACCAAGTTTAATGGACTGTAGTGCGTTTGTGCAAAAAGCAATAAAAAACGCATTGGCGTGACCGGAGCCTTGGTAAATGTGGGAAAGCTCAGCTGACTTCCATCATCCAAATGCTGTTTTTTATTATTTTTTTATTTGATTGGGTATTCTTTTGTAAAGTGAAGCTTCACAGCAATTACTATGCTCTGGAGCAAATGCACTTGCAAAGTGCACAGTTTATTTGCCTTTATTTATTATTTATTTATTTCAGGTACTTATATAGCGCCGTGAATTTACGCAGCGCTTTACAGATATATTGTACATTCACATCAGTCCCTAACCCTCAAGGGGTGTACAATCTAAGGTCCCTAACCCTCAAGGGGCGTACAATCTAAGGTCCCTAACTCACATTCATACATACACATACTAGGGACAATTTAGACAGGAGCCAATTAAACTACCAGCATGTCTTTGGAGTGTGGGAGGAAACCGGAGTACCCGGAGGAAACTCACGCAGTCACAGGGAGAACATGCAAACTCCAGGGAGGTGGTGCCATGGTTGGGATTCGAACCAACGACCCCTAGTACTGCCAGGCGGAAGTGCTAACCATTTAACCACTGTGCTGCCCCATTCACATCACACTAAACAGCGGTGTCCAATCCACATTGAGCCTGTTGAAAGTCCAGGGTTCCATTTTTTTGGACTTCTATGGAATGTGGATCGGACACCGCTGTTTAGTGTGATGTGCCTTTGACCTGTTTGACCCTTTGACCTGAGCCTGCTCAAAGTCTGAGGAAGAGGTTGAGACCTTGAAACGCGTTAGCCTGTTGGAAGTCCAGGGTTCCATTTTTTCTGGACTTGTATGCTATGTGGATCGGACACTGCTGTTTAGTGTGATGTGCCTTTGACCTGTTTGATCCTTTGACCTGAGCCTGCTCAAAGTCTGAGGAGAGGTTGAGACCTTGAAACGCGTTAGCCTGTTGGAAGTCCAGGGTTCCATTTTTTTTGGACTTCTATGGAATGTGGATTGGACACCGCTGTTTAGTGTGATGTGCCTTTGACCTGTTTGACCCTTTGACCTGAGCCTGCTCAAAGTCTTAGGAAGAGGTTGAGACATTGAAACGTGTTAGCCTTTTGGAAGTCCAGGGTTCCATTTTTTTGGGACTTGTATGCAATGTGATTTGGACACTGCTGTTTAGTGTGATGTGCCTTTGACCTGTTTGACCTTTTTACCTGAACCTGCTCAAAGTCTTAGGAAGAGGTTGAGACCTTGAAACGCGTTAGCCTGTTGGAAGTCCAGGGTTCCATTTTTTTGGACTTGTATGCAATGTGGATTGGACACCGCTGTTTAGTGTGATGTGCCTTTGACCTGTTTGACCCTTTGACCTGAACCTGCTCAAAGTCTTAAGAAGAGGTTGAGACCTTGAAACGCGTTAGCCTGTTGGAAGTCCAGGGTTCCATTTTTTTTTGGACTTCTATGGAATGTGGATCGGACACCGCTGTTTAGTGTGATGTGCCTTTGACCTGTTTGACCCTTTGACCTTAGCCTGCTCAAAGTCTGAGGAGAGGTTGAGACCTTGAAACGCGTTAGCCTGTTGGAAGTCCAGGGTTCCATTTTTTTTGGACTTCTATGGAATGTGGATCGGACACTGCTGTTTAGTGTGATGGGCCTTTGACCTGTTTGCCTATTGTGAGTACGATACTTACTTTTTATGCTTCCAATACAGTTTTTACGATAATGCACTAGGCCGGTGCGCCCTCTGTTTGTTTTTCTTTGTATCCAGTGACATTGGACTACTCCGGTCCATTGAGGGCAGCAAGGAGTGCATTTTCCAGGATATCTGTGATGTTACCATAACCCTAGCCGAGTCCATCCCGAAGCGCAGCAGCATGGAGTTTGCTGTGTTATCTTAGCACCCGTGTCCCTAGGAAGTCAAGGGGAACTTCAGACCAAATCAACCCTAAAAAAATGTTTCTAGCCCTCTAAACTTTAATATTCACCCAGAAAGGTTTATAAAAACACCAATATTTTATATTATTTGGCATGTAATGAGGTGAACGGCACACCCAACCGGTATAAGTAATCGTTTTATTTCTGGTCACCAGGCAACAACTGACATAACAAGGGACTTGTGTATCTCTGTGCTCCTTATTTCACGTTCTTCAATTACGTAATCAGCGCATAAAACAGAATGACGTATACAGCTAAAATTTATAATGTGAAAAATAAATTTTAAAAAACATAGTTGGGGTAGAACACGTCAAGAGACGTTGCTATGCGATTCATTTTTTTGGTGAATGACTTGTGCTGACAGGAGGGGGGTGGGGGAGTAGGTGCACTATTATATTCCGCCACCTACTGGCAGAAACTGGTTACTGAAAGCTATAGGTTTTTTTTTTCAGTTGGCTTAAAGCTGAACTCCAGGCCAAAAAAAATGTATTTAACTATATTCCTCAATAACTACAAAAGGATATATAGTAAATCCACTTTGGGTGCACTGATTGCCCCCAAACTCAGTTATTACCTTGTGGAAGTAGCAGCGACATCATCACTGTGCTTTATATAGCCTGTGAAGATAGCACAGTTGTAGGAAGGGTCCAGCAGGCTCCACCCACTACAGAAAACTGCAGGAGGGGGTGGCGACAAGACCGGCCACCCTACACAAGGAGAGAGAGCAGCAGGGACTGGTCTTTATTACAGGAAGTATAGTCTCAGGATGGATCACTTGACAGGTCTGGGGGAAATATCCACTCTCCAACTGCATAGCGTTGTTATACGGCGGCGGAGTACGTGATCCAATATTTCTGGGTAGGGGGCACATGCGCGTGCTGCCGGCGACCCGGCTGTGCTGTGATTAGACACAGCACAAGCCGATCAGCGGGTGCCAGCCAATTGATGATCACCGGAACCCGCTGATCGGTGAGGAGAGCTTACGAATGCAAACAAGGCAGGTCTCTGTCCTGTCCAGGGGCGAACTGACCATTTGGAAACTCAGGGCACTGCTCGAGGGCCCGGGGTCAGTAGCGGGCCCCATGAGATGCCCCTGGTACCTTTTTCATAGGCTTTTTTGAGTTTGGGCAAGGACACAGGGGCCCCATGATCCCCTATTGCCCGGGGGCCCCAAGAGTTGTCAGTCCACCCCTGGTCCTGTCAGCAGCGATGTGCTGGATTTTGTTTTCCTGCAAAGCAGGGAATAAAATCCAGCACATCCTTTAGTAAAAGCACCTGAAACTTCACACAAAAACACATTTAAGCCCTTGATCACCCTAGATGTTTAACCCCTTCCCAGACAGTGTCATTCATACAGTGTCAGTGCACATTTTTAGTGCTGATCATTGTATTAGTGTCATTGGTTCCCACAAAGTGTCAGTGTCAGATTGTGTGCCGCAATCCCGCTATAGGTCGCTGAACGCTGCCATTGCTAGTTTAACGAAAAAGAAATCCAGTATATGTACCATAGTTTGTAGACTCTATAACGTTCACATAAACCAATCAATATACCCTTAATGGGATTTTTTTAGCAAAAATATTTAGCAGAATATATTCGGCCTAAATTTATGAAGAAGTTTTATTTTTTTAATTGGATTTGTTTCATAGCAGAAAGTAAAAAATATTGTTTGTTTTTCAAAATTTTTGGTCTTTTCTTCATTTACAGTGCAAAAAAAAAATAAAAAACCAACGGTGATCAAATACCACCAAAAAGCAGAAAAAAGAGAGATAATTAACGAGCGCTTGGAGATGCGTGGCAAGCAGCTGGCATGAAAGGCACAAACCTCAAACCTTCACACTAAGACAATAACACATGCAGCGCTAAAAAATGAAACATGAAAACATCTAAAGTAACATGTGATGGACTACTAGTGCTTAGTAGTGACTAATAAGTGTCCTCATAGCATGAATGCAATAGTCCCAATAAACTTGTGCAAGACGTGATGGACTCCGTGCTGTGAAGTGTTTAATATTATGCACTCACCAGAAAGCGCATAAAAAAGCGCATTTGAGTTGTCAGACCACTCCTGGTCCCAGAAGGGTTGAACCTATATGGATCCTCCGGCAAGCTGTCACTCTGTCACTCCTTAACCAGCAGGGGGACTCCCGACATCCAAAGGACCCCACAGGGATAATCCAGGCTCATTAACCAGGGCACTCACATGCAGTATCCACCTTGAGGGGGGGGGGGGCTTGACCAGAAAGGGTGGAGCCTAGCCGGTGACGTCACGCCGTTCCGTACCTCGTGGAGGCCGGCGGCCATCTTTGTATCTGGGATACCCTGTGAGTTATATGTACACATCATCTTTAATAAAGAACATTTGTTTGGAACATACTACACTATCAGTGTTTTTTGGGGTGGGCTTTCTGGTCAAGCCCCCCCCCCCTCAAGGTGGATACTGCATGTGAGTGCCCTGGTTAATGAGCCTGGATTATCCCTGTGGGGTCCTTTGGATGTCGGGAGTCCCCCTGCTGGTTAAGGAGTGACAGAGTGACAGCTTGCCGGAGGATCCATATAGGTTCAACCCTTCTGGGACCAGGAGTGGTCTGACAACTCAAATGCGCTTTTTTATGCGCTTTCTGGTGAGTGCATAATATTAAACACTTCACAGCACGGAGTCCATCACGTCTTGCACAAGTTTATTGGGACTATTGCATTCATGCTATGAGGACACTTATTAGTCACTACTAAGCACTAGTAGTCCATCACATGTTACTTTAAATACCACCAAAAGAAAGCTCTATTTGTGGGGAAAAAAATCATATACATTTCATTTGTGTACAGAGTTGCATGACTGTGCAATGGTCTGTTAAAATAGCGCAGTGCCAAAAAGCAACAAATGGCTTGGACATGTCTTCCGGAGGTCAACTGGATGTACAGAGCACACCAAGATTCAGCCCGGGTTCACAGTGATGCGGTGTGGAATTCGCCGCGTTTTCTGTGCGAATTCCGCACCGCATCATAATCGCACCCCGTTCATGCGAACTGATGCAGGTGTGTATGTTAAGTTAACAACACTCCGAAATCGGTTCGCAAAACGTGGAACGATGTGCAAAATCAGATCGCATAGGTGTGAATACCCATGCGATCCGATTCTAGTGAAGGGTCCTGCACCTTTTCGGTGCGGGTGTGGTGCGATTTGATCCATACATAATTTATGGCTCCAATCGCACCGCACACAAATCGCATGTGATTTGCACTGGAATGTGGTGCGGTTGCTGTGCGAATCACATGCCATAAGTGTGAACCTAGCCTCAAGGAGGAATACACAAAAAATGGGTTTAGACCAGCAATGGGCAAACTACGGCCCGGCGGACCTTTTAATCCGGCCCGCGGAGTGTGATACATTGGCTGTCAGGATGTGTGTAAGCGGGGCAGCGTGACGAACGTGAAGGGAGCTAGGCTCCTCTCACAGTCCGCCCTGAAGACCGGAACGGCGCGGGAACACGGCGAGAGGAACGCGCGGAGCAAAGGTAAGTGAATTGACACAGGGGGGACTTGGCTTACTACTTGGGGGGGAATAGTACTGTGGGGGATGAAATACTATATGAGGGATGAATTACTATAGGGGGGATGAATTACTATATGGGGGATTAATTACTATATGGGGGATTAATTACTATAGGGGGGATGAATTACTATATGGGGGATGAATTACTATGGGGGATGAAATACTATATGGGGGATGAATTACTATATGGGGGATGAAATACTATATGAGGGATGAATTAATATGGGGGATGAATTACTATATGGGGGATGAATTACTATATGGGGGATTAATTACTATAGGGGGGATGAATTACTATATGGGGGATGAATTACTATATGGGGGGATGAATTACTATATGAGGGATGAATTACTATATGGGGGATGAATTACTATGGGGGATGAATTACTATATGGGGGATGAATTACTATATGGGGGATGAATTACTATGGGGGATGAATTACTATATGGGGGATGAATTACTATGGGGGATGAATTACTATGGGGGATGAATTACTATATGGGGGATGAATTACTATGGGGGATGAATTACTATATGGGGGATGAATTACTATGGGGGATGAATTACTATATGGGGGATGAATTACTATATGGGGGATGAATTACTATGGGGGATGAATTACTATATGGGGGATGAATTACTATATGGGGGATGAATTACTATGGGGGATGAATTACTATGCTTACTATGGGGGAATATTACTATACTTACTATGGATGACACATACACATCATTCATCTACTCTTGGTCCGGCCCCCGGGTCCAATATATGAACCCATTGCGGCCCTCAAATCAAAAAGTTTGCCCACCCCTGTGCTAGGCCCATGTTTTCTCACCTGCTTTTGGCTGGAGAAAATCCCATGGGTGGGCAGCTGTGTTTGGTGGACTTTTCTTGTAGTTGTGCTTAATAAAAGTGGCCTGCCGAGCCTTTAAACCACGGACTGGCATAACTCCCTGAAAACTTCAATACCACTGAACTTAATCACCTTGTATCACAATATATATATATATCCTAAATATATCCACTCATATAAATACCCATAACGTACAACAGCTGGCTCCTGCGTCAGTGTCAAATCCTTCCCTGGTGTCTGGATGCCGGGCCGGGTTTTCCTTAATAAACAGAATAAAATGCGGAAACTCTTTTTCTTGCACTCCGTTCTCTTACTGTAGAGAGCAGATTTTGTCCCAGATCCCAGCCTCCAGGGAACCCAGGGAGGTTGGTTCATTTGTCGAGGTGTCTGAATTAGCCATAGGTTGTCTCTTCTCCCATAATGCAGTGGGGCATTTGGCAAGCTACTAAGTGCAAAATAACCAGTTCTTCCTTCAGACAGTTTGAAAGTTAGTGTCATTAAACCCCGGACCCTGCATTCAGTATATGTTGTCTCCCCAGACCCTGCATTCACTATATCTGGTTTCCCCGGACCCTGCATTCAGTATATGTGGTCTCCCCGGACCCTGCATTCACTATATCTGGTCTCCCCGGACCCTGCATTCATTATATCTGGTCTCCTCGGACCCTGCATTCACTATATCTGCTCTCCCCGGACCCTGCATTCACTATATCCGCTCTCCCCGGACCCTGCATTCACTAGATCCGCTCTCCCCGGACCTGGCATTCACTATATCCGCTCTCCCCGGACCCTGCATTCACTATATCTGGTCTCCCCGGACCCTGCATTCACTATATCCGCTCTCCCCGGACCCCGCATTCACTATATCCGGTCTCCCAGGACCCTGCATTCACTATATCTGGTCTCCCCGGACCCTGCATTCACTATATCTGCTCTCCCCAGACCCTGCATTCACTATATCTGATCTCCCTGGACCCTGCATTCACTATATCTGGTCTCCCCGGACCCTGCATTCACTATATCCGCTCTCCCCGGACCCTGCATTCACTATATCTGATCTCCCTGGACCCTGCATTCACTATATCTGATCTCCCTGGACCCTGCATTCACTATATCCGGTCTCCCCGGACCCTGCATTCACTATATCTGATCTCCCTGGACCCTGCATTCACTATATCTGATCTCCCTGGACCCTGCATTCACTATATCCGGTCTCCCCGGACCCTGCATTCACTATATCCGGTCTCCCCAGACCCTGCATTCACTATATCTGGTCTCCCCGGACCCTGCATTCACTATATCCGCTCTCCCCGGACCCCGCATTCACTATATCCGGTCTCCCAGGACCCTGCATTCACTATATCTGGTCTCCCCGGACCCTGCATTCACTATATCTGCTCTCCCCAGACCCTGCATTCGCTATATCTGATCTCCCTGGACCCTGCATTCACTATATCTGGTCTCCCCGGACCCTGCATTCACTATATCCGCTCTCCCCGGACCCTGCATTCACTATATCTGCTCTCCCCAGACCCTGCATTCACTATATCTGGTCTCCCCAGACCCTGCATTCACTATATCTGGTCTCCCACAGTACAAAGAACATGGAAATGCAATTATTTTAATAAATATAAACTGCTAAATACCTTTTCTCATCAGCAGTATACAGCAGTCTTATAACTTCTATCAGTGTCACAATCAGGGTCAAAATCTTTACCAAGTAATTATAGACCTCTTAGTTTAACCTCTATATTTGGGAAGATACTGGAGAGTTTAATAAAAGACACATAGATGAGTTCTTGCTGGAAAAAAACATTTTAAGCAACAGACAGCATGGAGTCATAAGGGGGGATATGATCTCCATGTATAATACATAAGGGGGGGATATGATCTCCATGTATAATACATAAGGGGGGGATATGATCTCCATGTATAATACATAAGGGGGGGATATGATCTCCATGTATAATACATAAGGGGGGGATATGATCTCCATGTATAATACATAAGGGGGGATATGATCACCATGTATAATACATAAGGGGGGATATGATCACCATGTATAATACATAAGGGGGATATGATCACCATGTATAATACATAAGGGGGGGATATGATCTCCATGTATAATACATAAGGGGGGGGGATATGATCTCCATGTATAATACATAAGGGGGGGGATATGATCTCCATGTATAATACATAAGGGGGATATGAACTCCATGTATAATACATAAAGGGGGGGATATGATCTCTATGTATAATACATAAGGGGGGATATTATCTCCATGTATAATACATAAGGGGGGATATAATCTCCATGTATAATACATAAGGGGGGATATGATCTCCATGTATAATTCATAAAGGGGGATATGATCTCCATGTATAATACATAAGGGGGGATATGATCACCATGTATAATACATAAGGGGGGATATGATCACCATGTATAATACATAAGGGGGATATGATCACCATGTATAATACATAAGGGGGGGATATGATCTCCATGTATAATACATAAGGGGGGGGGGGGATATGATCTCCATGTATAATACATAAGGGGGGGGGATATGATCTCCATGTATAATACATAAGGGGGATATGAACTCCATGTATAATACATAAAGGGGGGGATATGATCTCCATGTATAATACATAAGGGGGGATATTATCTCCATGTATAATACATAAAGGGGGGGATATGATCTCCATGTATAATACATAAGGGGGGATATTATCTCCATGTATAATACATAAGGGGGGATATGATCTCCATGTATAATACATAAGGGGGGATATGATCTCCATGTATAATACATAAGGGGGGATATGATCTCCATGTATAATAAGGGGGGATATGATCTCCATGTATAATACATAAGGGGGGATATGATCACCATGTATAATACATAAGGGGGGATATGATCTCCATGTATAATACATAAGGGGGGATATGATCTCCATGTATAATACATAAGGGGGGATATGATCTCCATGTATAATACATAAAGGGGGGATATGATCTCCATGTATAATACATAAGGGGGGATATGATCTCCATGTATAATACATAAGGGGGGATATGATCACCATGTATAATACATAAGGGGGGATATGATCTCCATGTATAATACATAAGGGGGATATGATCTCTATGTATAATACATAAGGGGGGATATGATCTCCATGTATAATACATAAGGGGGGATATGATCACCATGTATAATGCATAAGGGGGATATGATCTCCATGTATAATACATAAGGGGGATATGATCTCCATGTATAATACATAAGGGGGGATATGATCACCATGTATAATACATAAGGGGGGGGGGATATGATCACCATGTATAATACATAAGGGGGATGTGATCTCCATGTATAATACATAAGGGGGGATATGATCTCCATGTATAATACATAAGGGGGATATGATCTCTATGTATAATACATAAGGGGGGATATGATCTCCATGTATAATACATAAGGGGGGATATGATCTCCATGTATAATACATAAGGGGGATATGATCTCCATGTATAATACATAAGGGGGGATATGATCTCCATGTATAAGTAAGACATAAGGGGGGGGGGATATGATCACCATGTATAATACATAAGGGGGGATATGATCTCCATGTATAATACATAAGGGGGGATATGATCTCCATGTATAATACATAAGGGGGATATGATCTCCATGTATAATACATAAGGGGGATATGATCTCCATGTATAATACATAAGGGGGGATATGATCTCCATGTATAATACATAAGGGGGGATATGATCTCCATGTATAAGACATAAGGGGGGGGATATGATCACCATGTATAATACATAAGGGGGGATATGATCACCATGTATAATACATAAGGGGGGATATGATCTCCATGTATAATACATAAGGGGGGATATGATCACCATGTATAATACATAAGGGGGGGATATGATCTCCATGTATAATACATAAGGGGGGATATGATCTCCATGTATAATAAATAAGGGGGGATATGATCTCCATGTATAATACATAAGGGGGGATATGATCTCCATGTATAAATACATCAGTGGTTCATATAGTGAACTCGGTGTAGAGTTATTCCTCCTGAGGTCATCACAGAGGACAAGGGGGCGCTCTTTACATCTGGAGGAAAAGAAATGTAATCTCCAAACAAGGAAAGGTTTCTTCACAGTGAGAGCTGTGGGAATGTGGAATAGACTCCCTCCAGAGTTGGTTGTGGCCAGCTCAGTGGATTGCTGTAGGAAAGTTCTGGATTCTTTCTTGGATACACAGAATATAACTGGATATAACATTTATAGGTAAAGTTGATCCAGGGAATATCCAATTGCCTCTCGGGGGATCAGGAAGGAATTTTTTTCCCTGCAGGAGCAAATTGGATCATGTGTTGTTGGGGTTTTTTTTGCCTTCCTCTGGATCAACTGTGGGTGTAGGATTATAACGTTTTCTTTTTTCTATGGTATAACTGGATGGACTTTTGTCTTTTTTCACCCAGACTAACTATGTAACTATGTAAGTGTCCAGCAGAGCACTGGTTAAAGCGTATAGGAGTTTTTAATTTTGCTCTAGGAGGATGCAGAACCCCTGACTTCTGTCTGGACAGTGCTGAAACGGATCAAATGCAAACTGCATAGGTGTGAACCTAGCCTAACTGTTGGAGTATCCAAGACCTGTTGGAAGCCAGGAGCTGACATAGCTCACCAGGCTCCATCTGTAACTGAAATATTACTGTAACTAAAAACAATCCTGGACCTTTACATGTTCTTACTGGTCTGTATCTACAATGGATTTTGATGCTACAATTATGTGAGTGATGCTTCAGATCTCACTACAGACGCTGCTCCTCCAGAGCAGGGGCGGATTGACCATTTGGAAACTCGGGCACTGCCCGAGGGCCCGGGGTCAGTAGGGGGCCCCAAGAGATGCCCCTGGTACCTTTTTCATAGGCTTTTTTGAGTTTGAGCAAGGACACAGGGGCCCCATGATCCCCTATTGCCCAGGGGCCCCATGAGTTGTCAGTCCACCCCTGCTCCAGAGGCTGCTGTGAACTGCATTGGGGGAGATTTACTAAAACTAGAGAGTGCAAAATCTGGTGCAGCTCTGCATATAAACCAATCAGCTTCCAGGTTTTATTGCCAAAACTTAATTGAAGAAGCTGAAGTTAGAAGCTGATTGGCTCTCGTGCACAGCTGCACCAGATTCTGAGTGCTCCAGTTTTAGTAAATCAACCCCAGTGTGCATTAGCGAAAAATAGATGAAGGGGATGCCAGCAGCCATTCTGTTCAATAGGCTCAGGGCCTCTTCTCATCCATGGCAATGAGAATATTTCTGAAACAGAAGGGCACAGTGCAGTAAGCCCGGGTTCACACTGATGCGGTCCGGAATTTGTAGTGTTTTCTGTGCGAATTCTGCACCGCCTCAGAATCGCACCCCATTCATGGGAACCACCGCAGGTGTATATGTTACGTTAACAACACCCCAAAATCGGTCCGCAAAATGCGGTGCAATGTGCAGAATCGGATCGCATGGGTGTGAATACCCATGAGATCTGATTCTAGTACAGACCAAAAAGGGTCCTGCACCTTTTTGGGGTGGATGCAGTGCGATTTGAGCCATATAAAATGTATGGTTCCAATCGCACCGCACACAAATCGCATGTGATTTGCATAGTAATGCGGCGCGGTTCCTGCGCGCATCACATGCGATATACCGCACCGCACAAGTGTGAACCTAGCCTTAAAGCTGACTTTTTATGTGCTTACATTTTGTCTTCCCTGTTCCTCTAACCCACTTCATCAGCATTTTGATAAAGTTTTAAAATAAAACCGTTTTCATTACATCCCTTAATTTTAGACCCAGTGACCTCATAACTGGGTCTCTGTGCTTCTCTATGCGGTTCAGGCAGATCATGGCTGATAGGAGGGGCCAGCAGGGTGTGGTACATAGCTTCCTGAAAACATCACAGCACCCTGCTTCAGTGCTCCGCTCAAGAATGCTCAGCCCTGACACAAGCAGTGGTCTGGCTCCTGGGAGTAGCTATGCAAATATCAAAATGCCTTGATGGGTGGATGGGTGGAGTTTCCTAGACTGCGTTTGCATGCAGATCACCCTAGGCAACGATGATGCTGGACGTCTTCCAGCCAAGAAATGAGGTGGGGCTTGATCTGACTTGCTGCAGCTTCTAGTGCACATTATGAGAAGCTCACAGTGTGCAGTGAAATCAGAGTAAGCCAGTGCAGGAGAGGAGCCGGTACAACTGGGCAAGACTGAAGGGAAGGCTGGAGGTCTTGGTTAGACATACACTTTAGGTTTTATCGGCATGCCTTACCATGCTTCTTTTGGAAGCAGAAAGGAACACGGTGTAACGTGTATATATTGGCCTGTAAACCACAGATTAGGGCATTGTGTTCCTGTTGACATTTCTTAGACAAGTCCACACAGAGACATTCTTGCCGCTACTAAGGATTCTGGGTAGTGGGATGCAATAGCTGTGAATCATAATCCTGCATATGATTGTTTTTTTCCCTGACCCTGTACAACCTCGTCCCCAAAAGACTTTGTCTGCTGCTGCAAACACTGACTCTGCTTTCTGTCTTACAGCTCTGTCCCAAGTGTCAAAAGCCTGGGGCCACCGTGGGCTGCAGCCACAAGGGATGTGTCCAGTCCTACCACTACACGTGTGCCATGGAGGCAGGTGAGGCACAAGCACCAACACACACCGCAGATATAGTGGACGTAAGGTAGTACTAGACCGATCAATATTCTCTATAGAGAAAGCTAGTTCTCCTTTGAGGAGACCAACCTAGAGTGGAGGCTACCTCCCTGGTCGTGGTAAATGCACTGAACTACAAATACTCCATTTTCACGTAGCTCGATGAATGGTCACATAGCTCAACAATGGTCACTTAGCTTGATGAACGGTCACATAGCTAGACGAACTGTCACTTTGCTTGATGAATGGTCAGGTAGTTCCATGAACAGTCTCGTAGCTTGACGAATGGCCAGGTAGCTAGAAGAACAGTCTCATAGCTTGATGAACAGCCAGGTAGCTCGAAGAACAGTCTCGTAGCTTGATGAACAGCCAGGTAGCTCGAAGAACAGTCTCGTAGCTTGATGAACGGCCAGGTAGCTCGAAGAACAGTCTCGTAGCTTGATGAACGGCCAGGTAGCTCGAAGAACAGTCTCGTAGCTTGATGAACGGCCAGGTAGCTCGAAGAACAGTCTCGTAGCTTGATGAACGGCCAGGTAGCTCGAAGAACAGTCTCTTAGCTTGATGAGTGGCCAGGTAGCTTGAAGAACAGTCTCGTAGGTTGATGAACGGCCAGGTAGCTCGAAGAACAGTCTCTTAGCTTGATGAGTGGCCAGGTAAATCGAAGAACAGTCTCGTAGCTTGATGAACGGCCAGGTAGCTAGAAGAACAGTCTCATAGCTTGAACGGCCGGGTAGCTCGAAGAACAGTCTTGTAGCTTGATGAACGGCCAGGTAGCTCGAAGAACACTCTCGTAGCTTGATGAATGGCCAGGTAGCTCGAAGAACAGTCTCGTAGCTTGATGAACAACCAGGTAGCTAGAAGAACAGTCTCGTAGCTTGATGAACGGCCAGGTAACTCGAACAACACTCTCGTAGCTTGATGAATGGCCAGGTAGCTCGAAGAACAGTCTCGTAGCTTGATGAACAGCCAGGTAGCTAGAATAACAGTCTCATAGCTTGATGAACAGCCAGGTAGCTCGAAGAACAGTCTCGTAGCTTGATGAACGGCCAGGTAGCTAGAAGAACAGTCTCGTAGCTTGATGAACGGCCAGGTAACTCGAACAACACTCTCGTAGCTTGATGAACAGCCAGGTAACTTGAAGAACAGTCTCGTAGCTTGATGAACGGCCAGGTAGCTCGAAGAACAGTCTTGTAGCTTGATGAACGGCCAGGTAACTCGAACAACACTCTCGTAGCTTGATGAACAGCCAGGTAGCTCGAAGAACAGTCTCATAGCTTGATGAACGGCCAGGTAGCTCGAAGAACAGTCTCGTAGCTTGATGAACGGCCAGGTAGCTCGAAGAACAGTCTCATAGCTTGATGAACGGCCAGGTAGCTTGAAGAACAGTCTCATAGCTTGATGAACGTCCAGGTAGCTCGGGAAATGGCCAGGTAGCTTGGCAAACGGCCAGGTAGCTCTAAGAACGGTCACGTAGCTTGAAGAACGGTCACACAGCTTCAGGATTAGTTTAAAATATTTACTGATTAACAGTTATCCAGCGTGTTTCAGAAGAAAAAGGCCCCCTCTTCAGGGCCTATAATATATATATATAATGTAATGTAAATAAAACCAGATGGTGTTCATTAACTTAATGAAAACTGGGATGAACGTAACTGAATGGATGGTCATGTAGCTTGTTCAATGGTCACGTAGCTTCTGTCACATAGCTCAATGAATGGTCATGTAGCTTGATGAACAGTCATCTCGATGAACAGTCACATAGTTCGATGAACAGTCACACAGCTTGATGATTAGTATAAAATATTTACTGATTAAGAGTTATCCAACACGTTACGGAAGAAAAAGGCCCCCTCTTCAGGGCCTAAAATATATGTAATATAATTAAAACCAGATGGAGTTCATTAAATTAATGAACACTTGAATGAATGGTCATGTGGCTTGATCAATGATCATGTAGCTTCGGTCACATAGCTCAATGAATGGTCAAGTAGCTCGATGAATTGAGACATAACTCAGTGAATGGTCACATAGCTCGATGAATGGTCACATGGCTTGATGAACAGTCATCTTGATGAAAAGTCACGTAGCGCGATGAATGGTCACATACGTAGCTCGATGAATGATCACATAGCTTCATGAATGGTCATGTAGCTTGAAGAGTAGCATAAAATATTTACTGAATTTACTGAAGAATTAGCCAACGCGTTTCGGTGGATAAAGGCCCCCCTCTTCAGGGCTTAAAATATATGTAATATAATTAAAAGGTGTTAATAAATTAATGAAAACTGGGTTGGCATTGTGTATTCGTGGAGAAGAGGATGGTCAGCTATCCAGTTTTCTCTCTTCTCTGATGAACACCTGTAATTACATTCCTTATATTTTAGGCTCTGAAAAAGGTAGAGGTCTTTTTCCCCTGAAAAGCATTAGCTATTCTTAAAGAGGAATTCTAGGTATTTTAAATCTAGAATATTTTATATATACTTACACTGGTTGAGTTGTAACCAATTTAACTATGTATATACTGTACCTGGCCAGTCCCCCTGGAATCTGGTAATCACTGTAATACACACCGCTACTCCAGTGATCTCCACTTGCTTCTCATGCCAAACAGCTGCACTGTTAACACAGGAGGTCAGCCATTCAGCACAGGCACAATTCAGGGAATGCTTTGCATTTTCTGATTGAAACCAAAGCATTCTCTAATTGGAGGGGGTGGTCTAGACAGGGTGGGTGGTGGAGTGGGTAGGGTGGTAGGACCAGGATAGGGTATGGTGAATGATGGGCGGTACCGGGTAGAGTTGTGGACCAGGTAGAGTGGGTCGCGTAATGGGTAGGATGGTTGATGAAGCGGGAAGGATGGTGGATCAGGATGAGGTAGTTTGGGTGGTTGACCAGGTAGGGTGGGTGATGGAGTTGGTTTGGTGGTTGATCAGGTGGATCAGTATGGGATACTGTGGGTGGTGGAGCAGGTAGGGTGATGTTGGAGCGGGCAGGATGGTAGATCAGGATGAGGTAGAATGGGTGATGAAGCAGGTAAGGTGGATGATGGAGCGGGTAGGATGATAGATCAGGATGAAGTAGTATGGGTGGTGGAGCAGGTAGGCTGTGTGGTGGAGCAACTAGGGTGGTGGTGGGAAATGGAGCAAGTAAGATGGATCAGAATGAGGCAGTGTGGATGTTGGAGCAGGTAAGATGGGTGTTGGAGTGGGTAGGATGGTAGATCAGGATGAGGTAGTATGGGTGGTGGAGAAGGTAAGGTGGATGATGGAGCGGGTAGGATGGTAGATCAGGATGATGTAGTATGGTTGGTGGAGCAGGTATGGTGTGTGGTGGAGCAGCTAGGGTGGTGGGAAATGAAGCGGGTATGATGGTGGATCAGGATGGGGTAGTGTGGGTGGTGGAGCAGGTAGGATGGGTGTTGGAGTGGGTAGGATGGTAGATCAGGATGAGGTAGTATGGGTGGTGGAGCAGGTGTATGATGGAGCGGGTAGGATGGTAGATCAGGATGAGGTAGTATGGTTGGTGGAGCAGGTATGGTGTGTGGTGGAGCAGCTAGGGTGGTGGGAAATGGAGCAGGTATGATGGTGGATCAGGATGAGGTAGGATGGGTGTTGGAGCGGGTAGGATGGTAGATCAGGATGAGGTAGTATGGTTGGTGGAGCAGGTATGGTGTGTGGTGGAGCAGTTAGGTTGGTGGTGGGAAATGGAGCAGGTATGATGGTGGATCAGGATGAGGTAGGATGGGTGTTGGAGTGGGTAGGATGGTAGATCAGGATGAGGTAGGATGGGTGTTGGAGTGGGTAGGATGGTAGATCAGGATGAGGTAGTATGGGTGGTGGACAGGTATGGTGTGTGGTGAAGCAGCTAGGGTGGTGGTGGGAAATGGAGTGAGTAGGATGGTGGATCAGGATGAGGCAGTGTGGGTGGTGGACAGGTATGGTGTGTGGTGAAGCAGCTAGGGTGGTGGTGGGAAATGGAGTGAGTAGGATGGTGGATCAGGATGAGGCAGTGTGGGTGGTGGACAGGTATGGTGTGTGGTGAAGCAGCTAGGGTGGTGGTGGGAAATGGAGTGAGTAGGATGGTGGATCAGGATGAGGCAGTGTGGGTGGTGGAGCAGGTAGGATGGGTGTTGGAGCGGGTAGGATGGTAGATCAGGATGAGGCAGTATGGGTGGTGGAGCAGGTAAGGTGTATGATGGAGCGAGTAGGATGGTGGATTAGGATGAGGCAGTGTGGGTGGTGGAGCAGTTAGGGTGGGAAATGGAGTGGGTATGATGGTGGATCACTCTGAGGCAGTGTGGGTGGTGGAGCAGGTAGGATGGGTGATGGAACAGGATTGGATAGTGTGGGTGGTGGAGCGGTTAGGTTGGTGTATAGGGATGGTGTAGTATGAATGCTAGAGTGGGACTGGGTATGGTGGTGGACCTGGTAGGGTTGGATAGTGGTGTGAAGGGTAAAAGGCAAAGAAGGGGTACGGATTACAAGCCAAGCAGCAGGGCTATGCAATTCTTTTTTAATATGTAAACTTTTTTTGTTTCAGGCTGCTTATTAAGTGAAGAGAACTTCTCACTAAGATGTCCCAAACACAAGGTAACACAGACCAATGGCTTTTGTAAACCATTCATAACATAAATTTCTGTTCCCGGGGGAAGGATTTTCCTACACATAGCACACATCCTGTTCAATACTCCCACTGACATAGTACAGGCAGTTTCTGCTGAATTCAGGGGAGGATCTGGTCTGGGGGGGTTCTCCCATTGGCCAAAACTCACCGTAACCCGATTGGGTATCTTTTATTATTAATGGAGGTGGGAAACTATACAGGGTAAGCCCTGCTGAGCAGCTTTCTGAATGAAGGACCACAGCAGACACATTACAAACACCAATATCTCCTCGTTTTAAGATACAATCCATCCAAATGGAAACATTAAACCCGCATGTGCATAAAGGGACCTAAGCTTACTCAGTCAGTCCTGTGGTTGCTTTGTCTCACCTAACGAAGGCTTTGTGGGCTTATAGAAATAGAGAAACCAAGGTAAGCAGACTCGAGCATTAGTGGAGACTTTCAAACAATGAGTGAACTGGCACTGCAATCTTCAGCAGCTGGTTTAGCCAGTTGAATGTGAACACAAGAGGCAAAGGGAGAGAACTGTCAGGAAGTACACTCCCAGTGACCCTGTGAGATTCTCTCTGCACTCTGGCTGCAGTTTATTACAGAAAAGACAGATTAATTCAACAGAGAGAACTTGCTAACTTTGGCACAGTTGCAGTTTTAGCTGGACACCATTATCAGCTCAATGATTGCTTTCACATGTTATTTGGAATTGATCATTACAGGAGAGGTCCCTACAAAACCCAAAGATTGGACCTGGAAATGTAAACGAAGCCTTTGTCCAACCTTGTCTTCCATTCAAACACAGAACCATCCCCACAATTCATTTAATTCAAGTATGTTACTTTCAGGCGCTGTTAAAAGATCTGCAACACATTGCAGCAGCTTACAGTCACACATATTGATAATAATATATTTATTTTATATGCGGCCCATATAAGGTGCATGCACAGGTCTGCGTTATGTAGGCGTGGTGCGATCATCTGCGTTTAATGGTTTCCTTTTACTTTATTGAGATGACCCTTCAACTCTATGCACAGCTCCCCTTAACTGGGGGATTTTACTTGGTCTGGTTTGTCCATGTAGTATTACTGTATGACCACATGGTGGCAGATTTACTCCGCAGAGTTACATTGATTTGGACACAGCAGTGCTACAGAACAACATGGCGCTCAATTCAACGGAAGAAGAGTCTACTATTAAAAATGTCCCCCTCCTCCTACCTATCCGGCCTAATCTGTATACAAAAAGATATGTACTCACCTATCTTTAATCCATTCCTGTCGGGGCATGTGATCCTGTAGCTCTGGCTCTCTTGTGTCAGTGAGCGGCTGCTGCAGGGGAGAGGAGGGAGCACCAACAACGGCTGGGCCATGGGAGCCTATCAGTGATGTCAGTGCTCCAGGAAATCTCAGTTGTTGTCAAACACTCTCTGGGACAGAGCTGCGGTATCATGTGGCCGGACCAGAGCAGATAAAAATAGGCAAGCTCACACATCTCTCTTATGCAGGATAGGTAAGCGGAGGGATCTTTTTTAAAAATAGTTAGACTTTTTCCATTTTAAAGGTTATTAATACTTTTGAGAACCCCCCTCCCCCAACCTACAGTACCCTCCCCAGATTCATCCATACCCCCATTCAGTGGCAAATCTTCATGGCCATGCGTTCACAGTAGACCAGTGGTCTCCAAACTGCAGCCCTTTGGTTACCTTTATCCAGTTCTTAGGGCACTATTCCTCCCACTTACACCAAAGATGGGGCACTATTCATCCCACTGACACCACTAATACTAATGATAGAGCACTATTCCTCCCACTGACACCAATGATGGGGCTCTATTCCTCCCACATACACCAATGATGGGGCACTATTCCTCCCACTGACACCAATGAAGGGGCTCTATTCCTCCCACTGACACCAATGATGGGGCTCTATTCCTCCCACATACACCAGTGATGGGGCACTATTCCTCCCACTGATACCAATGATGGGGCACTATTCCTCCCACTGATACCAATGATGGGGCACTATTCCTCCCACTGATACCAATGATGGGGCACTATTCCTCCCACTGATACCAATGATGGGGCACTATTCCTCCCACTGATACCAATGATGGGACACTATTCCTCCCACTGACACCAATGATGGGGCACTATTCCTCCCACTGATACCAATGATGGGGCACTATTCACCCCATTGACACCAATGATGAGGCGCTATTCCTCCCGCTGATACCAATGATGGGGCACTATTCCCCCCACTAATACCAATGATGGGGCACTATTCCTCCCACTGATACCAATGATGGGGCACTATTCCTCCCACTGATGCCAATGATGGGGCACTATTCCTCCTTCCACTGATACCAATGATGGGGCACTATTCCTCCTTCCACTGATACCAATGATGGGGTACTATTCCTCCCACTGATACCAATGATGGGGCCCTATTCCTCCCACTGACCAATGATGGGGCACTATTCCTCCCAGTGACGCCAATGATGGGGCACTATTCCTCCCACTGATACAAATGATGGGGCACTATTCCTCCCACTGACACCAATGATGGGGCACTATTCCTCCCACTGATACCAGTGATGGGGCACTATTCCTCCCACTGATACCAGTGATGGGGCACTATTCCTCCCACTGATACCAATGATGGGACACTATTCCTCCCACTGACACCAATGATGGGGCACTATTCCTGCTACTGATACCAATGATGGGGCACTATTCCTCCCACTGACACCAATGATGGGACGCTATTCCTCCCACTGACACCAATGATGGGACGCTATTCCTCCCACTGATACCAATGATGGGACATTATTCCTTCCACTGATACCAATGATGGGACACTATTCCTCCCAATGACACCAATGATGGGACACTATTCCTCCCAATGACACCAATGATGGGACACTATTCCTCCCACTGACACCAATGATGGGGCACTATTCCTTCCACTGATACCAATGATGGGACACTATTCCTCCCAATGACACCAATGATGGGGCACTATTCCTTCCACTGATACCAATGATGGGACACTATTCCTCCCAATGACACCAATGATGGGACACTATTCCTCCCACTGATACCAATGATGGGGCACTATTCCTCCCACTGACACCAATGATGGGGCACTATTCCTCCCACTGACACCAATGATGGGACACTATTCCTCCCACTGATACCAATGATGGGACACTATTCCTCCCAATGACACCAATGATGGGACACTATTCCTCCCACTGATACCAATGATGGGGCACTATTCCTCCCACTGACACCAATGATGGGGCACTATTCCTCCCACTGACACCAATGATGGGACACTATTCCTCCCACTGACACCAATGATGGGACACTATTCCTCCCACTGACACCAATGATGAGGCACTATTCCTCCCACTGACACCAATGATGAGGCACTATTCCTCCCACTGACACCAATGATGGGGCACTATTCCTCCCACTGATACCAATGATGGGACACTATTCCCCCCACTGATACCAACGATGGGGCACTATTCCTCCCACTGATACCAACGATGGGACACTATTCCTCCCACTGACACCAATGATGGGGCACTATTCCTCCCACTGATACCAATGATGGGGCACTATTCCTCCCACTGATACCAATGATGGGACACTATTCCTCCCACTGATACCAATGATGGGACACTATTCCTCCCACTGATACCAATGATGGGACACTATTCCTCCCACTGATACCAATGATGGGACATTATTCCCCCTCTAATCTAGAAACTTCTGGGCTACATATTATGAGGTCTGTATTCACTCGGCACTCCCATCCTTGCCCAACAGCGAACAGAAATGAATCCTTAATGTTGTGTAAAGTGCCGTATGGTATAGCCACCAGTCAGACTGTATATATCACAAGATGCAGCGCTAATGACTATAACATATATGCATAAATCAAGAAATCTGTCATAAATGACTAAACAGTTGAAAGTTCATAAAATGGGTGACTTTAGTGCTCTCTTCTCCTATATATCCTCCTGATGGTCAGGCGTTTGTGCAGAATAGTGCTGAAGGGGTGCACACTCACCAGAACGCACAGATAAATGAGCGTTTATTATAGATTCCCCTTTAGGATCATCAACTGGACATGCTGTGGTATTACGACAAAACACCTTCCAGACCTCCTAGATGTTCCTGTATATTCCCTGGTTTAGATGACCTGCGTACTTCTCCTTAGGATCAGCATACGATTCGTACCCCACAGAGAGATGAGTGGCTAGAATGGGTACTCCCCAAGGGAGTCAGAACAAAACGCATCCATAGTGTAGTAGGTCATATAAGGATTTATTTAAAATTCAGCAACCCGTGTACACGGTATAAGGTAAACAAAATGGACTAACCGTCCAGTATTAAAAATGACCGCCGGAGCGCCACGATGCTCCGGCGGTATGACGTCACGGCGTTCTTGGCTCCTCCTCCCGCCAAGAACGCCGTGACGTCATACCGCCGGAGCATCGTGGCGCTCCGGCGGTCATTTTTAATACTGGACGGTTAGTCCATTTTGTTTACCTTATACCGTGTACACGGGTTGCTGAATTTTAAATAAATCCTTATATGACCTACTACACTATGGATGCGTTTTGTTCTGACTCCCTTGGGGAGTACCCATTCTAGCCACTCATCTCTCTGTGGGGTACGAATCGTATGCTGATCCTAAGGAGAAGTACGCAGGTCATCTAAACCAGGGAATATACAGGAACATCTAGGAGGTCTGGAAGGTGTTTTGTCGTAATACCACAGCATGTCCAGTTGATGATCCTAAAGGGGAATCTATAATAAACGCTCATTTATCTGTGCGTTCTGGTGAGTGTGCACCCCTTCAGCACTATTCTGCACAAACGCCTGACCATCAGGAGGATATATAGGAGAAGAGAGCACTAAAGTCACCCATTTTATGAACTTTCAACTGTTTAGTCATTTATGACAGATTTCTTGATTTATGCATATATGTTATAGTCATTAGCGCTGCATCTTGTGATATATATTGTTTTGAGGGTGTTTGGTACCTTATGTTCAGCTGCTATATAGATGCGCTCGTATTTATTCTTTTTGACCAGTCAGACTGTGTTTGGTGTAAGACATCTGTGTGTTTATAACCTTCACTAACAGCTCTTGTTGAATGACTTTCTTGCAGAGACACCTGGTGTAACCATCCTAGAAGATGACATCACTTTCATTACACCCGCCACCTTTTATTCACTCCACACAGTCACCGCGTCCAGCAGGAGGGAAGGAGCTGGTCACCGTCATTGTATTTGTAGAGGAGCCAGGCTCTGCAGCGCCCATGTGTGGACAGGGCAGGAACGGCGTTATGCACGCAGGGTTGGTGGGACAAGGACGGCAGGATCAAGACAGTACAGCTTGACAGGCATAATATGACCCAGTGATCCCCTCAGCCGCCTTGACTCGTGTAAAGCAGGAATGGTGTCTAGCAAAAGAGAAAATGAAAATTGATTTTATCAGCGCCGGTGACCTCATCGCGTTTGATTGATGGGTAACTTCATACGGCGGTGATGCTGTTCCTTTTTCGGGATTATTGCGTGCAGCTGGAAGCTCACTTTTGGACAGTATCGAAGGTATCTTCCACATAACATCTGTTCCCAAACTTCTGCCACCTTACAAGGATCATAAGATGGATGGTATTCCCAGTGCAGCTTCCTGAGACAAAAGCCAGGCCCCGGAGCTGACCTAGGGAGTGCCATTCACTTCCTGGACAAGATGGCCGCCAACCGGAGACAGCAGTGACTCTGCATCACAAGGGGATTCATACAAAAGACAGAGAGACAGAATACTGCCAAACGAAAAGGGTTTTTTTCTGTCTTTTTTGGAATGTTTTACCCTTCACCCCCCCCCCCCCCCCTCCTCAGCTACTGTTCATTAAGTGTACTAAAACGTCGTCATTTGACCAATCTCACGATTCTGTAGTTGTTATCTCAGTGTCTCAACTTCTTCTCGGTTCAACCATTCTGACTCTACTGCAGAGGCCCATTTCATCCCGTCGCCCTCTGCCAGGTTAATCCCGGTACTGCAGCGGGAAGTGCGTCGCAGGAGGACACCACCAAGAGTCGCTTTTACAAACCATCAGCTGACCTAGCTCGCTGCAGGCCCTGGCCCTGCTGTACATACGGAAAAGTGTTTGACAAAAGTACGGACAATGCCTCATTTTATGGTGTGTGTGTGTATATATGTGTATACATATGCATATATAATATATGAAGACTGTACATGTTTAACCCCATAGCTGCCGGGAGGCCTGCAAAAAGCCTAATGTGTTTTTCTTTTTTGTTTTTTGTTTTTTTTTTGCCAGCTCCTCCGGCAACTGAGGAGTTAAAGCTAGTGTTCTTTTTAGTAAAAATTGCTTCACACTGAAGAATGTGTGTACCAAGCTTTCTAAAAGATGTTTATTTTCTTTAAAAGAGGCTATTGGGAATGTCAATAAAATCTACAATGAACCGTTCCAACGTCTGTGTTTGGGGCATCTGTGGAGCGTGTTAAAGGGGACCTGTCTCTCGTACACGAGGTAGGAAGCTGTTTTGTATGTAAGGCCTTTGTTTAGTGCTAGTATTAGAAGGTTGATTGGATGGAGAGCTCTGACTCAGTGGAGGGGAGTGTCAGACCTCTGCAGAGAGACCACTGCTTCCACACAGGGACAAAGAGTCTTTATCTGCAGCATACTGGCAGGGGACTGGCTTTTCTACTTTTTAAAAGAAGACAAACAGTAAGGCCCTTTTTCACATGCAGCAGACTTTGTTTTGAATATGTCTGCTGATCCCCCGCTGATCAGAGCAAAGCAAGCAGTCAGTTCCAGGTTTCGCGTGAAGGAAACAATGGTAGAACGTCCCGCAGTATGCTCATGATGGGATCCATAGTGAATACAACCAGAAAAGACAGGTCATCTCCACACATACTGCTCTCTCTGCTTCTACTTTCTCTATTTCTCTCAAAATGTCTGTAATAGTTAATTTTTGACTATTTTTCAGTGCATTCTGGGCATTTGGGAAGGTCTGAGGTTATCTTTTAAAAAACGCTTCTAAACGCAAACGCACACAAACACGGTATGCAAATGCAGCTAAACTGATGTTTTTTAACCTACATTTTCCAGCAGTCAGTTTCCATCGTTAAGAGTTTCCCAAACGCCCCGTGTACATGAGCCCTTACACGTGCTGGTCCATAGGGGTAAATGAGTTTGCGGCGCGGCAAAACGGACGCCTCTGGTCGAGTCAGGAGGCGTTGAAGCCTCCTATTCTCGTCTATGGTGCCGCTCCACAAACGCCCGGCCGGTGTTTGCAGTGTGGTTGCGACGCGGTTGCAGGGCGTTTGCGGAGCGGTAACACCACTCAAACTGCATTATAGGCGTTTGTGGGGCGTTATTAACCCTCGGCAAACGCCTAGCAACCGCCGCTAAACCACGCATGCGGCTTTGCCGAGCGGTAAAAACGCTCCGCAAACGCCAAACCAACGCTTGCCAAACGCTATAGGGGTGTTTGGCAAGTGTTGGTAAAACAGCCAAGTGTGAACGAGCCCTAATGGTTGAAAAAATGCCTGAAAACTTGATGCTTAGGTGTGAATGTAGCCTAAATGTATTCTGCTAATTCATCTACTATTTATTTGTTTCAGGTACTTATATAGCGCCATCAATTTACGCAGCACTTTACATATATATTGTACATTCACATCAGTCCGTAACCCTCAAGGGGTGTACAATCTAAAGTCCCTAACTCATATTCATACATACACACTAGGGCCAATTTAGACAGGAGCCAATTCACCTACCAGCATGTCTTTGAAGTGTGGGAGGAAACCGGAGTACCCGGAGGAAACCCACGCAGGCACAGGGAGAACATGCAAACTCCAGGCAGGAGGTGCCGTGGCTGGGATTTGAACCAACAACCCGAGTACTGCCAGGCAGAAGTGCTAACCACTTAGCCACTGTGCTGCCCAAGGCACTACAAGGCAAAGTTCAGCCAATCTGAACTCTGATCCTCTTCCTCAGAAATGATCATGTGACCAAGTTCTTCAGACACATGGCCAACATTAAAGGGAACCTAGAGCAGCATTTTCTCCAGGACAGGAATGTTTTTCGGCTCGCTTAGTCTTTAGTGGTCTGAACATAATTGTTAATTGCTTTATGTCTGAAATAAGGAATAGAGTCGGTTTGGAAAGCAATAAACGACTTTATTTTTTTCCTTTGCATAAGAAAATTATAAATATCTTCATAAATCCTCTGTACAAAAAAAACACTTGGAGACTTAAGAAAATAAGATCTGGAACAAAGCAATACAATCAGGAGCCTGTTCCCTGTTCCCTGGCCCTTCTTGAACCCTCCGGAACTTTGGATGAGAGATTACCGCTGGCTTACCTTGGAGACTAGAGACAACAAAAACTAACAGGATCCTTATTACTGGACAGTTTCTGTTAGTTTCGGTGTAGAAACTTGGGGGTCACGTGGCCACAATTGTGAAATTTTGCAGGTTGGACCAGAATTTCAGGGGAAACAACTGAAGAGCTGTTGGCAATACTGTAAGAATCAAGAACTCCATATTGGCTGCAGGCTAAGTTGGCATAAAACTAATGTTTCCACGGTGGTTGGACAATTCTCGGGTTGACTTGTGTCCAGCTCCCTAAACCTTCAATGAACCATGAACAGCAGCAGTGAAAAGCCATGGCTATAGCCGTCCTGATGAAATTCACACAAATTACAGCAAGGATAGCAAATTGGAAGAAGTCTATGGACGAGTCAATCCATATTTTACTTGGTATTGGAAGGGTTTGGCCTTTGGAGAGATCCCATCTCCCTGCCCATTCAGGGCAATACCACCAGAATGGGCAGGGAGACAGGAGTCAACCTGAGTCAACTATCCTCACCTTCCCAGTGCTTCCAACCTTTTTCCACCACTCAAAATCCAGCATCGAAGCCTACAGGGTGTAATGACATCCCCTTCATTATGTAAGCCTGTTCCGTCTTAGCGATTGGCCGCTAGGCCTGAGCACTGCACCATGGGAGGTGGGTCACATGCTCCCTCATACCTGGAAGCACCTGGTACTATAGGGCAGCTGTGCAGTAAGGGGTCAGGGGGTAGGTGTTAGTGAAACGGTCTCTTTGTTCTAAATAAGGGTCTCTTCAAAGACAATACGTTCCAGTGCCTATAATTACATTTACCTCTGTCCCCCCAATGTCCACTGTCACCCCTGTAATGCTACTGGAAAATACTGGGTATGGTCAAAAGTTTCACACTTTGACACGCCCTCTGCCCTCATATGACAGCACTGGGGCCTGGCGATTGGCTGCACAGGCCCCAAACATGGCAAGGAGGCAGGTAGTTTTCACATGCTTGTCCACGCCCAGGAGTTCTGGGATTTTTACAAAGCAAAGCATAAGCAATTGGAGGTGGAGCTAATTATAGAAACTGGGTGGTGCTTAGAGGGGGGGGCAGGATAAAATGGCAGATTTGCTTTAAATCCCAAATGTGGCTTCTTTCAGTACGTGAACATCTGACATAAAGTGGTTGTAAACCCTCACATATACCCAGTGACTGGTCACAGGAGAAAACAAATCCTCTTACATAAGTTGTACCTGTTTACCTACTGCCCTCACTCCTCTACATCTGTTCAAAGTCCAGAATTTACACAGGATCTCTCCGCTCTGAAAAGCAGGGGGCAGGAAGCTGAAGTTACAGCAGTAAAGAGAGCTCTGAGAGCTGATTGGAGGGAAGTGACACACTCAGCTCACAGGAACAGGCTGTCACTCTGTTGGAGGTCCCTCCCATGTCACCATTCTCATGCTGATAGAGGAATGAGGCAGGAGACAGAAATGACGCTTAGTGCTCCTAATTGAGACAAGTATACACTATAGAGGGATATGCTTTGTTCATATTTCATATCTGAGGTTTACAACCACTTTAAATTTTAGTTTACTTGATGAACCATATAAAAGGACACACTGCTGGTTCTGTTTTGCATGTGCACCCCATGCATGTGTTGATTTTGTGAGCCACACCTAGAAGTATGGATCTTCAGAAGGCCAGTGATGTCTCTGCCCCTGCACACTGCTTTGTAACATGTTCTTTTTTCCTATACAACAAAGTACTGCACTCAGGAACCACCAATGCTATGCTTTTATCTTGGACCACCCTACTAGTCCCGGTGCTGCGACAGTGTTCAAAAACAAGGCATAGCTGTACAGAAGTCAGAATCTAGTGTGAGGCCCTGGAATCAGAGGAGGATACCTTTCATTCCAAAAGCTCTGCAGACTTTATATGGGTAGAAAAATCCAATGAGAATGCCTCACCAAAGAACTTGGAGTCCAAAATCTTTTTAATAATGGTGTTCATTCAAAAGAAGACACTATCACACAGGCAACGCGTTTCAAGGGCACGCTGGGTTACCTCTTTTTTTAGGGTTCAAATACTATATGTATGGGAGAACTGCTAGTATTTTGCTCCTTCAAAGCATATCTACTTGCCAATCCACCGCAGTACATATACTGCAATGGTGCGGCTCCTACAGGTACAGCGATGTACTTGTACGTCACTGCCTGTTTCCGGGTTTTGGACACACGCACCCCCACCGGGTTTTCCAGCAGATCCCAGCCCATGATTCATGGCTGGAACCTGCTGATCGGCTGTGTCCAATCACAGCCCAGAGCCCTGTGTTTGACAAAGGGCATGCAGAGGGAAAGATCACGGTTTCTTTTCCCTGCAAAGCAGGGAAAAAAAACATCCATTTACAGTAAAAAGCAGCACATATTACACATTGTTTGGCACACAACCCTTTGATTGCCCCTAGATGTTAACCCCTTCCCAGCTAGTGTCTTTAGTACAGTGACAGTGTAGATCACGGGGGTCAAACTGTCTGCCCTCCAGCTGTTACCAAAAACTACAAGTCCCATGAGGCATTGCAAGATTGACAGTTACAAGCATGACTCCCAATGGCAGAGACATGATGGGACTTGTAGTTTCACAACAGCTGGAAGGCTGTCAGTTTGACACCCCTGCAGTAGATTATTAGGGCTGATCACTGTATTAGTGTCATTGGAGAGGACAGTGGCAGTTAGTTCCCACACAGTGTCAGATTGCCCACAGCTCTATCACTGTCCTACTATAGGCTGCTGATAGCCACCATTATTAGTATATATAAAAAAAAAAAAAAATACAAATTCCAGTATATATACAATCGTTTGTAGATGCTATAACTTCACACAAAAATGAATATACACTCATTGGAATTTATTTTTTACCAAAGACATGTAGCAGAATACATTTTGGCCTAAATTTATGGAAAAAAATGATTTTTTTTTATGAATATGTTTTTATAGCAGAAAGTAAAAAAATATATAGTTTTTTTTTCAAAATGTTCAGTCTTTTTTTCTTTTCTATAATAAAAAAAATGAAAAAACCCAGTGGTGATCAAATACCACCAAAAGGAAGCTCCATTTGTGTAAAAAAAATGATATAAATATACATTGGGTACAGTGTTGCATGAGCATGCAATGGTCTCTTAAAGTACCACAGTGTTGAATAGCAAAAAAGGGCCTGGTCATGAAGGGGGTAAAATCTTCCAGAGCTCAAGTGGATATACTGTACATTTGCACCCCAAAGAAGTGATCAGTATACCTTTAAAACGTGTTGGAAGCATTATATTGTCTTTTTGTTAATGAACACCTTTGTCAAAAGATTTTGCACTCCGTTTTTTAGTCTGGTGCTCTCATTGGACATGTGGATTCCAAACCCTAAGTCTCCTAGTTCAGAGAGCAACCTCACCAGAGCCATTTGCACCTTGTATGACCCTGCTTCACCCTAGATCCATTGCAGAGTCAAGTCCAAAGCCCCAGGTTATTTTTCACTCAGATCTATAATTTGACCCTTCAACCCAGCTAAAAGCTGAATTTTGCGTGTTGACCTGAATTTGGGTTGTGCCCAAGAATGGTCTGCACCACTAGGCCTCATCTTTCAGGTATGTTTGGTTGGAAAAGCATCAGTTGCCCATAGCAACCAGATTCGTCCAGTTTCCAAGCCCTGTCCTTACTCACAGAAGAGGCCGACTGTAAGGCCTCCTTCACATTTACAATCGTTTTTGAACCTTCCTCCCCTTTACACAGCAATGGGCAGGTAAATTATGTAAAAATACTTTATATATTGAAGCTGTGTTATTTATAATTATACTGTTTGTTTTTGGTGAAGCTGTGGCCTAGACATGCCCGTTTGTATTGACTTTCCACCCTGTCCAGGCTTGTTCCTCACTCAGGAAGATGAAGGGCGTTAGGCTTCCACCTCATGACACTGGTTCCCATCAATAAAAAAAAAATGGCCACTCACAATTTGTCTAGGGAACAGGTACACTTTGAAATGCTAGCTGTGGACTATCACAGCCATTTAATTCATAGCCACCTCTTCATGTTTTGATTTCTGCATAGTCTGTAGAATGGAATACTGAGAAGATGTGTTTTGCAAAAGATCAATTTGGCGGGAGGTGAAGTCTTCCTAGCTGGAGGTCACAGCCGTGCTGCTGCCCAGAGTCAGGATGAACTGCTGACAGTCCTGCAGGGCGCGTTTGTCACCGAGCTTCTCTAGAGTCCGGGCCGCTTCGGCCAGCATACCCACCCTCTGCCCTGGGGCAGACAGGAATGATGGAGGCAGGTAGCGGCACGCAAGGAGGAGGGCTTCAGCATGCTCCCGCGTGGTTGGCGCAGCTTCTCGGGTGCCTGATGGGAACAAAGAGGCTAACAAGTCAGCTACTGCTCCAGGATCAGAATCAGAACATTCAGCCTTATTTATTAGAAAGTATCTAGAGGAAGAATCTTATTACCCAAAGCAACCTGGACCGTTGTTGTAAAGAATGGGAGGGGGGGGGGGGGTGGAAAAATTAAAAATGATTTGTTCCATCCCCTCAAACTCCCCCTTTAGCTACAAAGGCAGTAGCCAGAGGACAACATACTGGGGGGAAGGTGTTGTATGAACATGGCCTTCCTGGTACACAGGTGGAGAAAACCCACACGGGGAGAGTGTTGTCACTATACCTGAGGCATTCCCATCCTGGGTGATCCATGAGGTTCTCAGGTGGGTGAACGAATTGGTAAAGAACACAAAAAAAAGCAAACAAACAACATCGGTAGTTCGATGGACAGAGGCACCTGCTGTGCTTATTCAGAGGATAGGCATGAACAGGGGTGGACTGACCATTTGGAAACTCAGGCACTGCCCAAGGACCCAGGGTCAGTAAGGCCCCATGAGATACCCCTGGTACCTTTGAGTTTGGGCAAGGGCACAGGGGCCCCATGAGTTGTCAGTCCACCCCTGGGCATGAATCATCTACTAAAACATCAAAATTACTTTATTTCATTGAATAAACACATTTCACTAATTCGACGTTTTAGCAGACAACTTGTGTCCATTATTTGAATAGCCCAGCCTTCACGGGTTAAAACAGGGAGGACAGTGCCTCCTCCCTGCCTGTCAATTGCTCTCTGATGAGCAATCTGAGCATGGATACTTCTTCAGAGAACAATGCATGTGGAAACGAGGCTGAAGATCTACCATTGACTAGTGTAAGGGGCCGGCTTGATGGGTATAAATTGAATAGACTGTCCCTTCAAGTTTACCATACAAACCTAAGCAAAGGCTCCTCACTGGGGTTCATTATGAAGCTATAGAACCAAAGGATGTCATTTAATGTGAAAGAAGGGATTTGTTTGATAACTACCAGCCACAGTAGAAGTTCTAATGGACAAAAAAAAAAAAAAAAAATAATACACTTTAAAACAATTTAATTTTTCTGAAAATAGTTGGTACTTAATGGAAAAGCAGTCTAATTCCCAACCAATTGTGTATCATTTGGTAGTATGAAGTGTGTAGAAGTAGTAACCTAAAACCAGGTCAATGTGTACAGGTACCATAATCACTCAAATACCAACACCACACTCACATGGCTTGATGTCCAGCCGCTCCTGGGTTACCAAATAACTAGAATAGCATTCCAACACCCTCAGATTCAGCACTCGCCAGACCTGCAATGTTTGTGGCACAGCTGCCCAATACCAGTTGTCCAGGTAAAAATCACCAGGGGCCTAACCACCCTGTACAGATTTCCAAGCAACACACACGATTACTGCCTCACCTGGGACTTGTGACAAGGTCACACAGTCACAGGGAGTACTGACCTTCATAAGTCAGTGTGCCAAAAGACCTTGTCCTGTGTAAACCGGAGCTGTGTAACTGCTGGTATTCTGACCATGTACATTATCACGTTTGCTCTTTGTTTTAAATTGCTGTCTATAATGAAATGCCAAACGTGAAATCAGGCAAATCTGCCACAGATCAGTTTGACATGATTCGGCAAGTTTACAGCGAGGCGTTGTTTGAGGCGTTGAGTAGCGCGCACACACTTAAAAAACAGCAGAAGAATATCACAGGAAGACGAGCGATCAGGAAGACCTTCAAACAAGTTCAACCCCCAAAGATGAACATTCAGCTCAAAAGGTTTTGACAGCATTGCGGAGATCCAGCAGTGTGACCAGTTACAGGTTTGCTCTTTGTTCTAACTTGACGATATAGCAGAAGCAGTAATGCCAGTGGTTAGAATAGCACCAGTTGCACAGCTCCCGATATACACAGGACAATTTCTTTTGGCACACTGACTTATGAAGGTTGGTGTTGCCTGTGATTGTGTGGGCAGCTTTTTGCTGCCATCTGTTAGGTTTTTTTTTTTTTATTTTTTTTATTTTTTTGTAACCACCTAGGTCTTGAAACTGATACCACCTCGTACATGTGGGACATTAGAGGAAGGGTTAGTGTTAAAGTTCTACATTACTCATCCTTGTAATTCTAAAAGGAAAACTTTTATTTTAACTTTGGATAGAGTAAGGAAGAGCTATAACCTCTGTCAGATTTTTATTTTTGCCATCTGTGTCTCATTGGGGAGAATTATATTCACTTCCTGTCCCATAGGACAAACCGAAAGTGAGAGGAAATCCCTGCAAGTAAGGGAATCCCTTGGGAAGCACCAGGTCACTAGAACTAGTGTCCCCAATGGAGGATTCCCAACAACAACCCAAAATGTGGAATTTTCTTTTGAGCAGAGGATAGAGGGTGAATCCCAATCCTCCCCCCCCCCCAATGTGGGCACAGACACGGCAATAAAAACCTGAGAGGTGTTCTAATCCATCTCCACTATCACAAAAAAAAAAAAAAGTGACAGATCTAAGGATGCAGTTTGACACTTATGGTATTTGTGACAGCCGGCTAAGTGGCCAGGCAGCATCACCATGGATTGGAATTTTCAGTCACAATCTTCCATCACATTTTCCTAGTGAGTGGCTACTGAATTATTGGAAGTGGCCATGTTGTGCTCTAAAAACGTTTATAGGACCGCTATCCATGCCAAGCCTTCACCACCTTACAAGGAAGTGGCCCCATCACTGTACCCCTGTATGTAAGGGGTTACCCCTAATAAGCAATCAGTTGTTTCTCCTTCCATTCTCAAACCCATCCCATAGTAATAACAGCTGGAATCTGTTTGCAATGAGCAACCCTGACAGTTCTCCTTTCAGTCAAATTCAGTCCTTGGGCTAAGAACTAGTACAGAAGACAGGCAGCTGCAGTCAGTTCTTAAATTAAAAATTTAATAGAAACAGACGCTGACATATTTACAAGCGTATGCGTATGTTCCATCTTGGACTATCCGTGGCCCAGAGCAGCGTGTGGCCTACAGTATAGCAAAGCATCGCCTAACAAGAGTCCAACGCTCGCCCAACATCAGGGCTCTGCAAGTACAAGTCAATGCAATTCTACACACATCTCTATGAATAGCTGCAATTATTCCATAGCGTGACTGCTGTGTCCTCTGCGTAGCACACCTCCGTGGTCTGATAGAAAAGCCACCTCCGTGGTCTGATAGAAAAGCCTTGTATTCTAGTCCAGAGGGAGAACTTAGTGCACGTATTCATAGAAGACCAAAAGGACTCCCCCCTGTGTTCCCGAAAACGGGTCTTTACTGTGCCGACTTGAGACAATGGTAGCACAACTTCCATCTTCTCTGCCAAGTATAGATGAGGAACATTTTTCCTGAGATGGCCTCTGTAAATTTGTGGCACTGGGGCAGACCTCTGTTGCTGCTCCCATAGACAGAGGTTTATCTGCACCGAGAGGGGGCAGGGTGGGTGATAGGAGGTGACAGCAGATGAAGTGTCAAGAACAAAGGGGAGAGAGGCGGTCTCTTTAAAACGTCAGTGACTGTTATTGACAGGGCAGGGTCGGAAGTGTCACGCTGCAACTGACCAGCCGTGCTATATCTGCGAATAAAAGAGAGGCAGCTTCAGTATTGACTGCGCAAACATCCAATCATTCTACCGCCGTGCCATGCCAAGCCTGCTGACCTACAGCCAGTCTACTGGGGACTACACCAGCCCTACCATACAGTCTATCAGTCTGAGACAAACAAGCAGAAGGGAAGAAAATAAAAAAAAAAAAAAAAAAGTGGGGCTCCCTTCATGTAATAACATGGTACAGTGCCTACCTACCTCATCCTATTTGCACAGCAAAAACATTCACTATATTGCCAAAAATATTGGTCGGCCTGCCTCTAGATCAGGGGTGGGCAAACTTTTTGACTTGAGGGCCGCAATGGGTTCATATATTGGACCCGGACCAAGAGTAGATGAATGATGTGTATGTGTCATCCATAGTAAGTATAGTAATTAATCCCCCATAGTAATTCATCCCCCATATAGTAATTCATCCCCCCTATAGTAATTCATCCCCCCTATAGTAATTCATCCCCCATAGTACTATTCCCCCCCAAGTAGTAAGCCAAGTCCCCCCTGTGTCAATTCACTTACCTTTGCTCCGCGCGTTCCTCTCGCCGTGTTCCCGCGCTGTTCCGGTCTTCAGGGCGGACTGTGAGAGGAGCCTAGCTCCCCTCACGTTCGTCACGCTGCCCCGCCTACACACATCCTGACAGCCAATGTATCACGCTCCGCGGGCCGGATTAAAAAAGGTCCGCCGGGCCGTAGTTTGCCCATTGCTGCTCTAGACGCACATGACCTTTAATGGCCTCCCAGTCTTAGTCCGTAGGGTTCAATATGGAGTTGGCCCCGCCCTTTCCACGCACATGACCTTTAGTGACCCCCCCAGTCTTAGTCCGTAGGGTTTAATATTGAGTTGGCCCCGCCCTTTGCAGCTATAACAGCTTCAACTCTTCTGGGAAGGCCGTCCACAAGGTTTAGGAGGGTGTCTATGGGAAGGTTGGACCATTCTTCCAGAAGCACATTTGTCAGGTCAGGCACTGATGTCGGGGGAGGAGGCCTGGCTCACAGTCTCCGCTCTAATTCATCCCAAAGGTGTTCTATGGGGTTGAGGTCAGGACTCTGTGCAGGACAGTCAAGTTCCTCCACCCCAAACTGGCTCCTCCATGTCTTTATGGACCTTGCTTTGTGCACTGGTGGGCAATCATGTTGGAACAGGAAGGGGCCATCCCCAAACTCCTCCCACAAAGTTGGGAGCATGAAATTGTCCAAAATGTCTTAGTATGCTGACGCCTTAAGAGTTCCCTTCACTGGAACTAGGGGGCCAAGCTCAGCCCCTGAAAAACAACCCCACACCATAATCCCCCTCTCCACCAAACTTAACACTGGGTTTGGCGGTTGCCAGGAGAACGGTACTTTCCTGACTGCATTGTGCCCAGACACGTCCGTCAGATTGCGAGATAGAGAAGCACAATTCATCACTCCAGAGAACACGTCTCCACTGCTCTAGAGTCCAGTGGCTGCGTGCTTTACACCACGGCATCTGACACTTTGCATTGCACTTGGTGATGTAAGGCTTGGATGCAGCTGCTCGGCCATGGAAACCCATTCCATGAAGCTCTCTACGCACTGTTGGGCTCATCTGAAGGTCACACCAAGTTTGGAGGTCTTTAGCTATTGACTCTGCAGACAGTTGGCGACTTCTGCGCACTGTGCACTTCAGCATGCGCTGACCCCACCCTGTCATGTGACATGGCCTACCACTTGGTGGCTGAGTTCCTGTTGTTCCCAGTTGCTTCCACTTTGTTATAATCCCACTAACAGTTGAGCGTGGAATATTTAGTAGCCAGGAAATGTCCCGGATGGACTTATTGCCCAGATGGCCACCTATCACGGGACCACGCTTGGAGTCACTGAGCTCCTGAGAGCGACCCATTCTTTCACAAAACGTAGAAGCAGTCTGCATGCCTAGGTGCTTGTTTTTATACAACTGTGTCCATGGAGATGATTGGAGCACCTGAATCACATAATTTGGAGGGCGGGGCCAATACTTTTGGCAATATAGTGCAAGTTGTGTTTTCAGGTTGTGCTGAAATACCAGATTTCACCAGCAGGTGGCACTGCAGCCAAGCATCCCAACTGTTGAGAAAGCTCAAAGCCATGTCACCATATTTCTGCTGACAGATTTCCTGAAAAAGCCCTTTAAAACCCAACTGAAGTCCCACAGCTCACTCTTTGAAGTTCTGTAGCCCTATGCATTGAAATTTCTGATTTTTATTTTGAGAAAAAAAAAACCAAACAAAAAAAACCCTTCAAATACCTTTTTCTCTGAGTGAAAATTCTGCCAATAGCCCTCACACTGCAGTGCTCTGTACTGGCATAGCTGAGCAACAGCCACACCCAGGGGCGGACTGACCATTTGGAAACTCGGGCATTGCCCGAGGGCCGGGGTCAGTAGGGGGCCCTGTGAGATGCCCCTGGTACCTTTTTTCATAGGCTTTAAGTTTGGGCAAGGACACAGGGGCCCCATGATCCCCTATTGCCCGGGGGCCCCATGAGTTGTCAGTCTGCCCCTGGCCACACCTCTGATTATATGCATCCTCACACAGACTTATTGCAGAGGAAGAAGGGAGGCATGGCTGACTAGGTCTGTTACTGAGAGCACTGGGTCTAACTGGTACCCCCTGGACTACACAGTCATACTTAGAAATCCTGCACAACTACTATAATAAGAGGATGCCAGACTGAAAATGGAGGTTGTTCGTACAAATGTCTGACTGCAGATCTATTTGTGATTTAAATGGGGCTTTGAAACTAGCCACACTAGTCACAATCTGCTTTAGGTTCACCAATAACTATATGGAGTGTTAAAGCCCAACTCCAGGCAAACCTCTATCCCTTACTGTGGGGTCATTTAGGTCTCGGAGGAAGAATAAAAGGAAAATTTACTTACCCGCTTCTCTGCTCCTACCGGTAGCTACACTATTCCCCACAGCGTTTGCACCCCAGCGGTCCTGACATCAAGACCTGAGCAGCATCATTAGCCCTACTCTGAATGAGACATAGGAACAGTCCATTCCTAGATCGGGGGGGGGGGGGCAGAGCAGCAGAGGATCAGGCAAGTTAAACTGCTTCTCTCTCCTAGCTAAAATGAGCAGTTAACCTCCCCTATAAAAACACTCACACTTACTTTGACTCTAAGACCCCAGTCACATTGGGTGCGACTTGCAAATTGTATGCAGAATCGCACCCTATTGTCCGCAATTGCAGCGGTCATATCAATGCAGTCCTGACTTGGTCGCACCAATTTCTAAAGTAGAACATGCACTACTTTTGGTGCGATTTGCATAGACATCTGTGTCAGAGGTCTTACAAATCACACCTGAAATAACCATGTCCCCCGACTCTGAAACCAAGCGACTTCACTGTACGTCATGCGATTTCAAAGGCGGGCTTGATGGGACCGAGGTGTAAACATGCTAAAGCAAAGTACACACGGGTCAGACATCAGGCAGTATTAGCCAGTTCAATAGAAACGGTCTGACATTCGACCTGTTTGTACAGAACAGCCGGTTCGGCTTCTGTCAAAAGGCACATGACCGAAAAAGGTCTGCTGTTTGGCTTCTGATCAGCACTCTCAGCCAATGGCTGAGATCGCTGACGGGTTTGTTCTGGTCGGGGGTGGGGCTGCCCTGTCAGTACAGCGATCTCTGCTGCGCTATTGTGTTCTAACACTGCTTGTGTTACTACAGCGATCTGTACTTGGTGTGTACGAGGCTTTACTGGGCATCTTCATTAAAGCTGGTTTCAGAATTCTGCAAAAATTAAATGTAGGGCCCTTGGGGGCCCAGAGGATGAGTTTGCTGGCAGCTCCTTTATAAAAAGGCATGGAGTCAGATCTCTACAAACAGAACAGCCCAGGGACAGAGAACATGAGCTATAGGATTACCTACAGACTACCCACCTTCTTTACTATATGGAGGTACCCTTCTGCGCAGGCTCCGGTCCAGCAACTGATGCGTTCGAGTCGGGCTGGCCCCCGCCATGAGTCGAGCTGTGGCTTCGTGAAGAAAGTCCTGTGATGGGACAAGTCATATGAAAAAAAGAAGTGGTATTTAGGGTGTTAAAAAACACTTTTTAAAAGAAGATCTGGCACCCTGCCCATTCAGAGCAAAGTAATCAGCCACCAACTGGACAGCCCTTTGCACCCAACCAGGGGTGGACTGACAACTCATGGGGCCCCTGGGCAATAGGGGATCATGGGGCCCATGTCCTTGCCCAAACTCAAAAAAGCCTATGAAAAAGGTACCAAGGGCATCTCATGGGGCCCCCTACTGACCCTGGGCCCTCGGGCAGTGCCCGAGTTTCCAAATGGTCAGCCCACCCCTGCACCCAACTCACCACCCCTATGCCCATTGCTGCCTGCTGGATCCCGGTGTCTAATCCCAGGCAGGCCTGATTGGTTCTTAATGCACCCAATCACCAGGAAGGGGTGAAACACTGGCACATACCCAGAATTGAGTGTGCTGATAGGTGACTGGAATGCCAGGGCAAAGTGTCAGCTCTCTGGTCAAATTCGCTTTAAAGTGGAACTTCACTGACAACATTGACCAATTTTAATCCTTAGTCCTCATGCACACGGGACATTTTTACAGCGGCTGTTTTTGGCTTTTGACATTTTTTTCTACAGACAGTAAACACCCCAGCATGTTATCCTATGTGTCCATACACAGACTAATCAGTGGGTTTTTTTTGGCAGGGGCGTTTTTTGGCTGGAAAATCCCCCCCCCCCCCTCAGAACTAGTGGGTTTCTAGAGGAGTTTAGCTGTAGAAATATGCTCTAATGCTGAAAAACGCAGCAAACCAGAGTTTTTGAACTTTAGCATTTAGCTATGTTTTTACTTTTTTTGCTAAAAAAAAAACACTAAAAACTCACGTTTCCAATTGGACTTTACAAATACAACATTACCAGCGTTATTAACCACTTCCCTGTCCGGCCCATGTACATAAAATCGGCCAGACAGGAGCAGTGCAGGAGGGGGTTGCCGTTCACAAACGGCAACCGCATTTACAGTCTGTGCGTGCTCCCTGGGAGCATGCGGCACTGCAATGCGGTGCCTGCTGTGTCCTCTGGACACAGCGGAACACGGATCGCTGTATGGGACCTCCGTGTGAGGTCCCGATTCATGTCATCACTGTTTGGCCAATCAGTGATCACATGAATAGTAGGAAGCAAGATGTCACTTCCTGACATTGCTTACTACTAGTGAAATCTGTGAATGATCACAGAGGTCACATGGTACAGGGCTATTAACAGCCTTGTACCATGTGGCAAGCTGTGACCAATCACAGCTCTCAGTATTTTTCAATGGCTGCAGGAATGCAGCCAGAGAGGAGAAATGATTGCTTTTATATCCTTTATGGGTGCAAAAGCAATCAGTGTAAAAAACCTTTATCACCCCCCACTAGTACAGTGTCACTATGGTGACACTGTACTGCTAGGGTGACTATGTTAACATTTTGAAAAATAAATTTCTGGTTAAAAAAAAAAAAAAAAAAAAAAAAAAAAATCCCAGTGTTGAATAAATACCACCAAAATAAAGTTTCATCTGTCACCACAAAAATGCTAAAAAATTCATATGGGTACAGTGTTGCATGACTGTGCAATTGCCAAAATGTGATTGCGCTGGAAGCTAAAAATTGGCCAGGACAGGAGGGGGGGGACTTGAAGTGGTTAACAACGCCCAGTGTGCATGGAGCCTTATGCTGCTAGCATCAGTAAATAAAAACGTATATTATTTAAACTTTTTTTTTTTTCACATTTCTTCAGTTACTTGGTTTCTATACCTAGGCAAATTCTGTCATACATACCACAGATGTCTTCAGGAGGGGTTTTCTCAGATAAGCACACCTTCCTGTCTGCATGCCCAAGCCAAGGGTAGATGGATTCCAGGCATTAAATTGCTGCATGCCCAAGCCAAGGGTAGACGGATTCCAGGCATTAAATTGCTGCATGCCCAAGCCAAGGGTAGATTGATCCCAGGCATTAAATTGCTACATGAAAACATCTGCCCTTACTTAAGATGGCCACTGCGAGAAATGCTAGGGGGCGTTTTTCAAAGTGATTGCTCAACAAAAAAGCATGGAGGAGTTTGTGTTAAATATTAAAATGAATTAAATGTTGGTTTTTGATTTGTGGTGCCCAGATGCAGTGAAGTTCCGCTTTAAGCATTTTATTACAATGATTGCAGACAGAAGTCACGTTAGCGGAACACTTACCCTGCGCATGGTGGGTCGGAAGGATTGTGCCAGTCTTCGCAGGCTGCTCAGATCCAGCTGAAAGCCCCTGAGCTCCTGGGGGCACGCCGGGTGGATGAGGCTCGGCTGTTGCCCCGCCGAATTCTGCTGTTGCTGCTGCCAGATGTTCGTCCTGGTCACCAGGAGAAGGTCACACATTAGGAGCTGCACCGCCTGCGGGAGACAGAGAGACCATTATTCAGATGTGGCAGGTGGGGAGCCAGCCAGCGCTAAGAACAAGGCTGGCTGTATTAATTACACCGCTGTAATGGCTGCGCACAGCTAAAACGTATCATGTATGCCCGGAATCCCAATCAATATTCCTATTATCTCTCCCCAGCGACCAACTATGTCAATATATCATTATCACATCTGTTGCCTGGTGACAGCTCTGGTGGCCATTTTGTACAGTGAGCCATATTTTCAGGAACTGCTGATTGCAACTCTGGTGATTAAAAAACGCAGCACTATGATTTATGGACATCGTTATGCAGGTGGAACGGTTGCCTACAACAACCAATCGGCCTTTTTTGTTTTATTGAAGCTTAAATTGGCTGTAAGCAGCAAATGGAAAAATGTAAGTGAGCCCCTTTATGGTTTGGTGTGTTAAAGGGATGGCCAACAATTGCTTTGACCCTTCCCAATGGCGGCCTACAACAGAGGAGAGAAGCAGAATTGCCACAAGTGAGCTTGGATCGAGGGAATTCGATTATACTGCATCTTGTGCTGTGGCGTAGACCATGGTCTATTTAGTGCACACATATGATACACTTCATGGCATTCAGAGAACAATCAACTAGAATAGTCCCTCAAGAAGCTGAAAAGCTATTATCCCTTTTAATGTCATACGGCCAAACGCTAGAATCCATTTTTTTGTGGAACAAAATCCAAACTCAAGAAAAAGTTGTAAGCTATACACGGCAAGCTTGGCCCTCCATCCAATCTCCCAAAGACCCAGGGATTCAAGCTGGGGAAACGTATCCCAAAGAACGAGCTCCAAGACCTATGCATGTGCGTGTCCCATTACTGCCCTCCCCAAAAGACCTGGGCTTTGGACTCTTTACACACTTGCCTCATCGCTACCTTTCCCCAAAGTCCAGGTCTTTTGGAGGGCAATAAAGGGACAAGTGTCCTGAAGACTTCAGCTATAGGGTTAGCAGTTGGCCAAGATTCAGGACTTGTGCACACTTGTCACACCATCTCCCCCCCCACCAAAGTCCTGGACCTCAATGCCTGTGCAGAGGGCTACAGAAGGACAAGTGTGCACAGGCATTGAGGTCCAGGACTTTGGTGGGGGGGGGGGGGGGGGGGGATGGTGTGACAAGTGTGCACAGGTCCTGAATCTTGGGTCTACAGGAGAAGGAAGTGGTGGCATGGACCCTAAAACCCTGATCTTTGGAGTCTTTACATGCTTGTTTCATCGCTACCTTTCCCCAAAGATCTGGGTTTTAGGGCCCATGCCCATCTGTGCCACCACTTCATTCTCCTGAAGGTCCAAGATTGAGGACCTGTGCACACTTGTCACACCATTGCCCCCCCCCCCCCCCTCACTAAAGTCCTGGGCTTCAAGGCCTGTGCACACTTGTCCTGCTGCAGCCCTCTGCATAGACCCTAAAGCTGAAGTCTTCAGCACACTTGTCCCATTGCTGATTTTTCCCAAAATGTTTTGAGGGCTTGTGCACACTTGACCCACTTCTTCCCTCTTACAAAGTCCTGGGCTTCAAGGCCTGTGCAAAACTGGGCTTCAGGGTCTGCAGAGGGCAGCACGACAGGTGTATTCAGGCCTTGAAGCCCAGGATTTTGCACACTTGTCCCATGTCTTTAGTACACTTGTCCCACAAGACTTAAGTTATCAGGGCTTTTGCACACTTGCTCGTCTGTTTGGGAGAAGGGGGGGGGGGTCAAGTGTGCAAAGGCCCTGATAACTTAAGTCTTGTGGGACAAGTGTGCAAAAACGTGGGCTTCAAAGCCTGAGCACACCTGTCGTGCTGCTGCCCTCTGCACAGACCCTGAAGCCCAGGCGTGCACAGGCCTTGAAGCCCAGGTCTTTGTAAGAGGGAAGCAGTGGGTCAAGTGTGACAAGCCCTGAAAACTAAGTCTTTTGGAAAAAAGCAGCAATGGGACAAGTGTGCTGAAGAATTTGGCTTTAGGGTCTGTGCAGAGGGCTGCAGCAGGACAAGTGTGCACAGGCCCTGAGGACTGAGTCTTTGGGAGGGGGAAGCAGTGAGACAAGTGTGCACAGGCCTTGAAGCCCAGCTCTTTGGGAGAAGGAGGTGGTGGGTCTCCAAGGCCTGTGCACACTTGTCTCACTGCTTCCCTCTCCCAAAGACCCAGTCCTCAGGGCCTGTGCACACTTGTCCCGTCACCACCTTTCCTGCAAAACTTGGCTTTCTGGGTCTGTGCAGAGGGCAGCAGCAGGACAAACGTGCACAAGCTCTGAAGCCAAGTCTCGTGGGAAAGGTGGGGAGTCGGCTCAGACAGTAAAAGATCAGGTTTTAATCCTTTCCCTCTCTACTTAAAAGAGGACTGGAGTTCAGGCTCAGCTTTCAAAAATGTGAAAAGTTTTGGCTCAAGATTCCATAGTGTATGCATTCTAGATTTATTGTATTTGGAGGTTCCGATGCTAATGAAGGCAAAAACCAGAAAAAAAAAAAAAAAATTTACACGCCAAATGTCCACATTTTTCTGCATTTCTCTTGTCCAATCAGATCTTACCTGAGCTACTCATCAAATGGATAAGCACCAGATGTCGCAGGTTAGGTGCTGCCTCTGTATTGCACTGCAGGCACATTGCACACAGGGAATAGAAAATGCAATGCAACTACAATGCACCACAGCCACAGCAGTGTCAGCGGGAGGCGAGAACAATGCCACCTAGACGCAACCCCCCCTCCCCCCAAACTCATCTGTTCTGTACAGCTCTCCTCACCTTGTCTATGTTGGCATTACTAGAAGGGCTGGAGTTCAGGCTGTCTCGCAGGTATCCACTGGCCTTGTCACATTGACTCAGGCTGACCTGAGTGCTGTCCTGCTTCCCCAGGAGCATCCTTACTGCTTTGAAAGCATACAGGGCAGCTTTAGGTAGAGGGTTTCTGGGGGGGGGGGGGGGGGGAAGAGGAGAAGAAAAAAAAAAAAAAAAAAAAAAAAAAAGTTATTTAAACTTTTTATCCTTTTATAGTCATGTATCCATGCATGTTATTAGATACCAATTTAGTTATTCATTTATTTTTACACAAGTCATAGTTGTCTGCTCTGTGCAGTAATCTTGCCCAGAGCAGTCCTCATCCTTCTTGGGTCCCCCACTGGAGCTCCTGGCCCCTCCCTGCTGCAGAGTGCCCCCTTAGCAAGCAGCTTGCTATAGGGGCACCTGAGCAGGCTCGATCCTGAATCGCTACTCTGCATCTATTCACACAGACAGCTGTTGCTCTGCCCCACCCCACCCTTCTGTCCTCATTGGCTAACTGGCTGTGAGTGACAGCAGTGGGAGCTAATGGCTCCTGTCTCAGCCCATGAGGAGGGAGAGTCCCCAGAGAGCCAAAGCTATCATGCACATTGCATTGTGGATTGCAATAGGGCCCAGGTAAGTATTGGAGGGGGGGGGGGGGGGGTGGGTTATACACACAGAAGGTTGTTTACCTTCATGCATTAAGGAAAAAACCTTGAGCCTTTACAACCACTAAATCTCAATGAAAATGCCACTTTCTGCTCTTACACTGCAGTGCTGGCAGAGGTGGGTAACAAGCACACCGCTCACAAATATCCTCACACTTATTCCAGAAAAAAGAAGGGGGGGGGGGGGGTCTGGTAAAGAAAAAAGAAAAAAAAAGGATCTAAACGCTGTGTACTTCCCTTCTCTCCAATTGTCCAAGGGGCCCCTCACCAGCACCTTCTCCCCAGCTCTCTGGTGCTCAGGTATCTGCACAGGCTTGGGATGAAGCATCATCCTGGCACAGATCATACCAGCGATGTAATCTATGCTGCGCACGTGCAGCTCAATTTACATGTCACAGAAAAACTGAGCGGGCAGGTAGGTGTATTGTATTGCCAGAGACATTGCAGGTCTCTTCTGCAATAGTCAGTCTGTCTGCTGATAAGTTTTAAAACATACTTTCAGTTCTGCTTTGTAGTGGTTGTTAAACCCTAAGACACTCTTATACAAAAGTGAATTGCCTCAGGTGATCGAGATAAAAAAATCCTTCTACACAAGTTGTACCACTTTATCTGCAGCCATCTTTCCCCTACATTCAGAGTGTGTAATTTACATAGGATCTCAACTCTGGAAAATCAAAGGGTGGGGAGCTGAAGTTACATCAGTGAGGAGAGTTCTGAGAGCAGATTGTAGGAAAGACTCTGTACCCCCCCTTCACACAGCACACAGGAACAGAGCATAGGCTGTCAGTCTGCTGGAGGTCCCTCCCGTCACCATTTTTCTCTTGGTGTCAGGAAAACTCATCAGAAGTGATTCATGCTGATAGAGGAACAAGGCAGCAGACAGTGACACTTTGTGCTCTGGATTGAGACAGGTACACTATAGATTGATGCGCTTTGTTCAAGGTTGTCTGAGGTTTACAACCACTTTCAAGTCTAAATTTTTGGATGCACTTGGTCCAACTCCGGTACTATTTGGACTGCACAGTAAAAACCATGGGGGGGGGGGGAGAAAGCAAAAGCCAAGCTGGGTCTATTACCCACAATCCCCATCACTCACTCTGTGGCATGCAAAGATTTCGGCATGTATTCTACCACTGGGTAGAGACGCTGTGCTGCTTCATCATCTCCCTGAAGCCGGTTGATAGCCACGATTATGATAGAGGCCCACCACTTGGCCACGGGGTCAGTTCCTGTAAAGGAAAATCATCATTATTAATTGAGCAGTGGACATAAAGAAGCAGGTTGTGATGTCACTGTCCCATATACCAAGAGGGCTGAACTACAGAAGACCAAATCATTGTCTAGTCCTGGGTTCTCCAAACGTTCAAAGCAACGGTCCTTCAGACTGTAGGAAGGCAGGACTGGCCAATGGGGGTAGAAAATGTCTCAGAATGTGTTGTCAGTGGAGGCAAAATAATGACAATGCTTGTGGGCAGTAAGAGGTTTTGGTATTCATGAGACGAATGAGCTCCATTGTTGGTGTCAGTGGAAGGAATAGTGCCCCATAGTTACCCATCATTGGTATTACTGGAAACAATCCCCACCATTGGTGTCATTGGGAGGAATTGTGCTCTGTGGTGTAAGTAGGACGAATAGTTCTCCATCTTTGGTGTCAGTGGAAGAAATAGTGCCCCAAGGTTGGGCTAAAGAGAGGACCACATTCGGCCTGCAATTTGGAGACCACTGGTCTAGGGCACAAAGACATCTAGGACTGGACCTGCACACAATCTCACTTTCAGAAGGGACATAACCGTCACAAAATTTATACTTTCTTGATCCCCAGCATTAGATTTCAGTCACTCTGGCGTTTGTAACAATGTTCAGAAGTTGGAACAATGGAGCACCAATTGGCGGTTTTGAAGGTGGGAAGCAAATACGTGCGTGCCGTCACTGTGCACATATACAGGACACAGAAAATATTGAAAATCACATTTCACCTGTAAATTTTGCTCATTTGTACCAGAAGAGATCTGGTGCTCACCTGTGACGGCGGTCATACTGGAGCTGATAGAAAATGTGTGATTGGGCACAGCAGCGTTGTCTGAGCACCCATTCAGCAGCTGTAGATACTCTAGAGCGTCGGAGAACTCCCTGTATAGGAAAAAAAAAAAAAAAAGCCATGCAATCTTCTACTTTAGGAAGGACTCCTCAGAGGAGGATAAAAAAAACCATACCACATTTAAAGCCCAAGTGCAACCAAAATAAACAGCACAAGGGACACAACTTACAGCCTGTAGGATTAATCACTTGTGCAGATTCCAATTCTTTTAGTTGAAATCCTCCTCTACTATGCTATAGCATTTATGATAGAGAAGAGGACTTAAAAAATATGGAGGATAGGCAGATGAAAGGTCCACCTCCCATTTAGAGATCCCGCTTCATTCATAGAAGCTGTAGTACGGATTCTATGAATGGAGGACCTGGGTGGAAAGGGGTAGACATGGTTGGGCTCAGGACAGGAAAAAAAAAAAAAAAAAAAAAAAAAAAAACCCCTCACAGAAGAGAAAATCAGCACAAGGAACACATCCTGGCTCATTGATATCCCTTGTGCTGATTTTTTGATTTTTGGCTGCACTTAGGCTTTAATAAAGCTTTGCAAAAGGGCAACGCTGAAATTTAAACTGCAGTGACCCAACATTACCAGGATATTAGGATTTGATGCTATAGGTTGCTGAATTTTTGCCATCATGGAGCCAAGCAAAATGTGGAGAATGGAGTGCTAAAAGTGTAAATACATTTCTCTTATTTTGGATAGAGTAGGGAAGTGTTAAACCCTCTGACAAGTTTCCTCTGTTTCTACTGGGGAGATCCCTCCTCGACTATTGTCACCCAGGCAGAAAGTGAAGGAAATCCAAAATTTGGAATGATCATGACCGCAAGGAGGTGAAGGGAAATCTTCCAAATAGGGACAACAATGGTCAAAGATGGAAATTTCCTCTCACTTCCTGTTTTGTCTCCGAGACAGGAAGCAAAATCTTCCTACCCGGACAGACCACAAAAAAAAAAAATTATATTATATATTCATATTCTCTTTTACATGGATTTAAACTCTAGCCTACTGAAAACATTTTGGCTGGACATACACTGGCAGTTAGGAGGCTGGAAAAAGTCAACATTTACTTTCATACAAAACAATAAGACTTACCCCTCCCCATCAGTCATGGGTTTTCCCTGTTCTGGCTGCGCCACGCAATACAAAGCCTTTTCCAGGAGATGTTCACGGAAAGCCTGAGTCACCTGAGCCAGAGGGTCCACTGCACAAACAAAACCCAGTCAGTGATGGAGGTCAGCTTTAACCGCTTGCCTGCCAGGGCAATTTTTTAAATTTTTATATATATTTTAAACCACTTGCCACCCCGGCACAGTACTATGGGATTTCATTGTATACTACTGGATTTACTGCGGCAAGGCATCACCTAAAGGCTCAGTCATATACTAATACACACGTGATGGAGCCTGCAACACGCCCCTACCTGTCACCACTGTGTCCCACTCTACACAGCAGATCACCAGGGGCGGACTGACAACCCATGGGGCCCCCAGGCAATAGGGGATCATGGGGCCCCTGTGTCCTTGCCCAAACTAAAAAAACCTATGAAAAAAGGTACCAGGGCCATCTCATGGGGCCCCCTACTGACCCCGGGCCCTCAGGCAGTGCCAGAGTTTCCAAATGGTCAGTCCGCCCCTGCAGATCACTGTTACTGGTAACAGGGCATCATGTGATTGCTATGACTGGTCACTGCGATCACATGATAACAATGTAAACAACCTGTCATTAATGGCTTTCCATGCATGAACAGCTTGCTTACTGTTGTGATCGGCTCACAGCAATCACATGGTACCTGGATACCTGTAGCATGTGATTAGCTTAGCCAAATCACAGATCACAATCAAAAGCACGCAGTCCATGAATGGGAAACCCATTCATGACAGCTAAAGCTATTGCTTATATAGGGTTCTTCATTGTAAAAAGGGTAAATAATAGAATATATTACACACACACACACACACACACACACACACACACACACAAAAGGGGCCATTTGTACCATCCTGGTATTTTAAGGGCCTCAAGAAAAAGATTGTATGTAAGTACTGACAGCCTTACTATAACAAACGCAAACCAATCTACACTTATTGGAGTTGTTTTTTTTTCCCCAGACATGTAGCAGAATACATTGTGGCCTACATTTATTAAGGAATAGAATTTTATTGGAGGTTTATAACAGAGTAGAAAATAGTTTTCAAAATTGTTTTAGGTTTTTTTTTTTGCCTTTTGTTTTATAGTGCAAAAAATACAAACCCAGTGGTGATCAAATATCACCATAAGAAAGGTCTATACTTGGAAACAATATATATATTATATAAATATGGATATTAAATGTAATTGCCATTTAAAGTAGCAAAGCGCTGGCCATGAAGGCGGTAAAACCTTCCAGGACTCAAGTGGTTAAAATCTGCATTTTTTTTTTTTTGCTAGATTACTTGGAACCCACAAACATTATGTCCCTCATCTATGATTTGTACAGATCAGGCTGATGGGAAATGCACTAGAGGTACCTGTACTGCCAGCTGTACTGTACATGGTATCCCGGGGGGAGCTCCGCACACTCCAGTCCCCGTCTACAAAGAAGCGATGGCCCAGAGGATGGCACAACCACTGCATGGCGGGAGGAATGGTGACACTCTGCGCCAAGCACACCTGGCGGGCACTGCATAGGAAGAAGCGCTGTAGAGAGAGAGAAGTACAGGGTCAGAGTAAGGGGGTGGCCTGCAGACAGGAGACAAGTTATTAATGGTGGTCATCACACAGTTTTGGTAAATCGAAAGAATGTTGTACACAGGGGTGGACTGACAACTCATGGGGCCCCGGGCAATAGGGGATCATGGGGCCCCTGTGTCCTTGCCCAAATTCAAAAAAGCCTATGAGAAAAAAAAAAAAAAAAAAAAAGTACCAAGGGCATCTCATGGGGCCCTCTACTGACCCCGGGCAGTGCCAGAGTTTCCAAATGGTCAGTCCGCCCCTGGTTGTACAATCAGATTGTATAGTGTATGACCAGCTTTAGAGAGACAATCTATAGATATTTACATGCATAAAAAGTGGCCCAAAAAAGGATGATCAAGAGAAAAAAAAAAAAAAAATCAGGAGGATGCAAAGACTGAGGGGAAGGAGCACACGGCACATCAGTGAATGTGAATGCTTTAGATGTTGCAGCAGTCTTCCATGAACAAGATCAAGCTATGCCAATATGTGACCCAGGCATACCAAGATGATGGCCAAACAAAATCATTTAGCCAATTCACATTGTACACAAATCTTACCTGTACCCCTTTCAAAAACGCACCTACATGCCATGCACTTCTCAGAGGATTGTGACATTTCTATACACACTTTCATCCTCCAAACTGGAAGCCTCCCAGATTCACATTCCCACTCTTCAAGAGCCTTCAGTGATAACGGCTCACAGTGCTATGCATGTTTTACTTACATTTCTAAAGCTGGCCATAATGGGGAAAAAAAAACAAAAACAAAAAAAAAACAAACAAAAAAAAAAACACCAAACAAAAAACACCAAACAAAAAACACCAAACAAAAAACACCAAACAAAAAACACCAAACAAAAAACACCAAACAAAAAACACCAAACAAAAAACACCAAACAAAAAACACCAAACAAAAAACACCAAACAAAAAACACCAAACAAAAAACACCAAACAAAAAACACCAAACAAAAAAAACCAAACAAAAAAAACCAAACAAAAAACACCAAACAAAAAACACCAAACAAAAAACACCAAACAAAAAACACCAAACAAAAAACACCAAACAAAAAAAACCAAACAAAAAAAACCAAACAAAAAAAACCAAACAAAAAACACCAAACAAAAAACACCAAACAAAAAACACCAAACAAAAAAAACCAAACAAAAAAAACCAAACAAAAAAAACCAAACAAAAAAAAACAACAAACAAAAAAAAAAACAAACAAAAAAAAAACAAACAAACAAAAAACAAACAAAAAAAACTTTGGCAGGTTCAGCAGGGACCGATCCAATTTTGATCCATGCATGGGCAGCCTGGATCTACAGATTGACTTCTGTACGACCAACCTGTTGGGTTTGTCCCAAATAATCAGTGACGCCAGCTATAGCCAGCAGCACTGATCACTGTATTCGGATGGCAGGGAAGGGTCCCTGCCTTAAGAACACAATAGCACAACAGGAGGATTCCCCCATCCACATCAAATGTGTGGATGGAGGAAATCAGATCCATCTTTGTTCAAGCTGCTGGCTGAACAAAACCACCAACACCCAACCACAAAACCCAACACCCAACCACAAAACCCAACACCCAACCACAAAACCCAACACCCAACCACAAAACCCAACACCCAACCCGATTATGGGATAATTTATCAATGTATCAGACTAAAACCAGTTTCCTAGAACCACCAATCAAATTTCCTGCCTTTTCTCCCAAATCTGTTTGCCATTCCTGACAAACCTCAAGGCCTGCTACCTGACACAAATGTAATATTTCCAGACAGGCAAGTATAGAACAAGGGAGTAGGACAAAGTAATGACATCACAGTGGACTTAATGTATACATTTTTGTTACTTTTGTCCGAGTCTAGCTCTATGTTTGTCCCAAGCATGTTCTCACCGCCAGGAAATGGAAGCGACGATGCAGACTGGCTTTGACCCGCAATGCCGCTCCCACGTAGATCTCTGCAAGCGTGGCTACCGAGATGGTGTTACCAGCGCAGTCTGCCAGGTTGACTGCACTCAGCGCCATATTGATGGCAGATAGATGACCTCCTCCGTGCTTCCCTAGAGAAGGGAAAAAAAAAAAAGTATTAGCAGGCTGATCTTTTATGGCCAAAGAAACAGCTTTTTGTTTAATACCGCAGAGCTGTATATTATGCCACAAGATCCAATCAGAATATTTTTTTGGATTCCCCATAGCAAGGTGTAAAGTTGACTTCTGATTGGCTGCCATGAGTTTCATTGTACACTACTGGATGTACAAGTTCAACCCCAGCCATGCATAGAACAGTAAAGGATCAGAACCTCTATCAGGTTTTTACTACTGTGTCCCCATTAGCGAGATTTTCCTTCACTGGGTCTCTGACACCTTGGAGAGACGTATTGGCGAAATCCTGTTAAGAACAGCAATAAAAACCTAACAGAGGTTCTAATTTTTCCCACTTTACTCAAATCTATATTTTTAAACCACGCAGTGCCATCTGATGCAACATACCGGTCATGTGCAGCTGGTGGAGGCGGTGGTATACCAGGGCAGCCTCTCTGCAGCTCTTCCTCACATCGTCCTTCAGCTGATGGTCCCTGCGGAATCCTCCAGCTCTCCCAGCTAACCAGCATCCCACCCAGAGCCGCTGAAGGACGTAGCGTATGACGCTCCACATTAGGCTGCAGCAAAGGTCAAAGTTAGACGTGGGGAGAGGTCGCCCCAGAGCTTTCAGGGCTTTCCAGAGGTGAAGCGAGGCCTGGGCAAAGTCTCCCTGTGATGAGAAGACGATAACATCACTCTTACAACTTCTGCAGAATGCATGGAAGGTCAAAATGGTTTCAAGTAAAAGGTTTAACAGGAAATACAGTGGAAAAAAAAAAAAAAAAAAAGTGCAAAACCATAAAACCCATTGATAAACAGAGGCCACTGCTTAAAGGGCCTAGTCCATCATTTTGTTTCATCCTACACCCATACGTGTGTGGGTGTGCATTTACATCTGGAGGAAAAAGAAATTTAATCTCCAAACACGGAAAGGTTTCTTCACAGTAAGAGCTGTGAAAATGTAGAATAGACTCCATCAAGAGTTGGTTGTGGCCAGCTCAGTGGATTGCTGTAGGAAAGTCCTGGATTCTTTCTTGGATACACAGAATATAACTGGATACTAAGATTTATAGGTAAAGTTGATCCAGGGATTGCCTCTGAGGATCAGGAAGGAATTTTTTCCCCTGCAGGAGTAAATTGGATCGTGCTTTGCTGGACTTTTGCCTGCCTCTGGATCAACTGTGGGTGTAGGATTATATATATATATATATATATATATATATATATATATTTATATTTGAACTGGATGGACTTTTGGTTTGTTTTTTTCAGCCAGACTATATAAAATGAAATATGGTCCAAACTTCAGGTCTAAGGGCATGTGTCATCATTAGACTACAGCTAGGAAATTAAAAAAAAAAAAAAAAAAAAAAAAACTGACCACGCTATCTATTGTGGTCAGTTTTTATTAGGAAAGCAAAGTGGCTGGCAGCAACACCAGGGATTTCGCACAAAGGAAGCTACAAAAGAGATCAGGAGACATTTATCCAAGTACATGTTACAGCAGGAATAGGAAATATTGGGTTTACATATTAACGCTCCATGTTGAGCCAGCCATTATTTCCTTCCTTCAGCACATAACACTGCTTTAATTTTGTGTAAGACATTTTTCTGCAATTAAATTTTGGGGAAACCAAGAACTTATACCGGACCAGAGCCTGAACACCATTCTACTTCCATAGGAGATCGGGTGTGGAGTCAGCTGCTGGTAAAAGACTGGAGATTTCAGACAGTGCCAAATCCCACCTGCTCTGCTACTTTTGTCTGATTTCAGCTGCAAGTAAAAGCACTCACCGCTAGCCCAATGTTAAATTTCAGCTGGTGCAGACAGGGTTTTGGGAACATGGTAAACAAATATACATAATTAGAAGGATAGTTCAACATTTAAATAAAAAAAAAAAAATCTGCCGTGCTCCATCACCCCTCAACATATTGCAAAGCACCATTCAGATTTTAAAATCGGCTCCTTTCGCATTGCATACCTGTGCAGCCTGTCTGCAAAAAAAAAAAAAAAAAGATCAGCCTTCCTCCACCAATAAATAGGACACTCAGGAACAGAGCAATGCATTGTGGGAGTGGGGAGTCAGGTGAGCATGGTTAGCATACACCTGAAGTGTTTTTCTCACGAGACAGAAGGGTTAATGGGGAGGGCAGCACTAGAGGCTCCCCATCATACAACTGAAAAAGAGGCAGGTGTACTATAAAGGATAAGTTCACCTTTCCAGAAAACAAAAAAAAAAACAATTTTTGCAGATAAAAAAGTGTGCATTTATTATTTTCCTGGAAGAGCCTGGGAAGCATTGCCCCTGTGATCAGGGGATTAGGGGTGCAATGTCAGGCTTCTGCAGACAAGCCCTGCAGCTTCATATGGACTACATGAAAGCTGCAGGGCTTGTGAATGAATTAGGAGAGCTCATCAGTGCCCTCACAGTTCTTTAAGAACCGCAAGCCGTCTTTTTCGGTGGATGACGGTACTTGTAGTTCCTTAATTCACAGGAAACTTAATGAATGACATGGCCGGGGTGGGGGGAGATCCTCTGCCCACTGTCACACTGGGAAAAAAATAATTAAATAAATCGTGAACTGGTTGCAGCAGGGGCGGACTGACCATTTGGAAACTCGGGCACTGCCCGAGGGCCCGGGGTCAGTACGGGGCCCCATGAGATGCCCCTGGTACCTTTTTCATAGGCTTATTTGAGTTTGGGCAAGGACACAGGGGCCCCATGATCCACTATTGCTCGGGGGCCCCATGAGTTGTCAGTCCGCCCCTGGGTGGCAGGACACCCTATATGTGGCTGGAGAATGTAAAAATATGTTAGGTTTCATGAACACAGGGCATTTTTGCAGCCACTTTTAGGGGCGTCAGGCTTTTTTTTTACGCCCCTCCATGTTGTCCAATCTGTTCATGCACACATATATTAGAAGTTTTAGTAGCAGTAGTGTTTACTAGCAGAAAAAAAATAAAAACCCCACCTAGGGTCAGTTCATCCAGGAACAGCAGTGTTTTGGCAGAAAAAATGTAAATGCACCTAAATGCGTGTTAATGATAGGCATGTTTAGTGCTTGAGCATTAATTCATTTCATTGTCCAGAATAATAATTTTTTCTGGCTATTGAAATGAATTAACGCCCAAGTGCTTGGCGCTTTCAAAAAGCGTCAGGTGATTTTTCTGCCGAAACACTGTTGCAATGACTTCCTTGCTGAGCATACCTCTGTTGTGACTGCTATGACCAGATTAGCCTTTCATTCGGGTGGTGCCCCACTGGGATCCTTGCAGTAACCCCTACAGAGCTGGAGATGTGAATTTAAAGCACTTACGCTGATTTTGGCTAGACTGCCTCAGCTTTGTAGATGTCTATTTTTGAATCAAATTACACAGATACACCTACTAATTCATCATTATACCAGCAATTTTCCCTGAAGAAGGAACTCTGTTCTGAAACATGTTGGGAATTATGGGAAGATTTTATTATCGCTGTGACGGTAGTGACTTTTGGGGGTGGGGGGACCCCTGTATCATCTTCCCAAATTCTTTAATACACCCTTGTGCCTGTTAAGGGGTACAGGGTGTGAATGGGAATGTATATTGTATATTGGTGTGTTGTCCTTTGTTCTCTGCCATGTGGCTGTCCATTGCCCTCTGCCATGTGCTGCATCCCATGGTTCTGTGCCTTGGTTGGGTGCGGCGGGCTGATGATGTGTTTCCTGTAGCCCTTCCCACTGATGGGGCGGGCTGATGATGTGTTTCCTGTGGCCCTTCCCACTGATGGGGCGGGCTGATGATGTGTTTCCTGTAGCCCTTCCCACTGATGGGGCGGGCTGATGATGTGTTTCCTGTAGCCCTTCCCACTGATGGGGTGGGCTGATGATGTGTTTCCTGTCCCTGGTTGTGTTTCCCTGCCCTGTGTATATATCTTGTGTGTGTGTGTAAGAATAAAGGAGTTGACTTCCTGTCTTAAGAAGAGTCTGGTGCTGTCTACTTTCCTGCATGATCAGCGGGTGGTGTCCCGGGATTGGTGTTCAGACGGGGAAGCTGCAGTATAACGGAAAATACCCAAGTGCGGTCTGGGGTCTGGTTCCGTTACAATCGCCAAGCAAGACATGTATCTATATTGTTGTATTTCTAAATACACTTGGGTATATGCTGGCTTAATTAATTGTTGTATCATATTGTATTTTACCTTTGTCCCATTGGCCATTTTTTTGGAATAAAAGATTGATTACTTGTTTTTGTAATATATTTCAGGTTTCATATCTTCTGCCTCTAAAGTCCCCTAGGGAATCCTTTGACCTTTTGGCCACCTTTCTTTTGCCAAGAGGAGGAGAGTTTTTAAAAACGTCCTGTGTGCATGAGGCCTTACATTTAAGCTACTCCTTTAGTAGAGTAGGAATGGCTAAAATCTGACCGGGGTGATTTCCCTTATTTCCTGTCCCAGAGAAACAGGAAGTGAAAGTAAATCTTGCCAAAGTGAGTTCCCTTTTAGAGAGTAGTCACTGATACAGGTGTGCCCGTTCAAAGATTTCCCCCCTGTTCCCGTTTCCAACCTTACCACCCTCTATCCAAGAGAGAAAACTGGAAAACTTGCTTCTACAATGTCTACTGTGCACCATCTATACTAGGATCACAGGTAAATTAGGTGGCAGGACATCGAACATCACATCCAGAGAAAAAAAAAACAGCTGGAAATTGACTGTCAAGTCCAACACTTGTAAAAAACGTACTATTCCAGGACAAGCTGCATGATGCTTTGCCTGGGTCCTCCTCTCCATTAATCCCAGTGGTGGAGGAAATGCTTAAGAAGGTCCCAGGCAAGGCTTTGTGCAGTTTGTCCTAGATCAATAAAGTTTTACAAGCATCAGTACTGCCATTTGTTCACCGCTGGATGGGTTGGCAGTCTGGGGTGAGGGCGAACCCACGCTGGGCATTTGCCAAGGGAGTGATCCACTATAGAGGACTTGGGAACAAAAGAGAAATCTTTATTTATAAAAAAAAAAAGAACATTAAATAAAATGAAGGTTTTAGCACAAGAGGAACGTTACCCGAGACAGATCAACGTCGGCTTGTTTTCGGTGACACCAGAACTGGACTGAGGATTCTGAGTGCAGCCGCGTGACCGGCTCACCATAAATGAAGAGGCGAATGAAGACGCACAGCACAATGATCAGGTTTATAGGCCAGAGGAGAACGGATGGAGTAAACCAGCTGAACCATGAAGAGCTCTCTGCAGAAGAACACAAGTTCATGTTAAAGTCCATGCATTCTTTTTTCTCCTGAAAGATTGCAGAAGCTTTTCTGGCATCATCCAGTATCACTATCTACTTCCTGGACTGAAATGTCAGACCAGAGATGACACAATCATTTACAATTGTGTGTGTGTGGTTCTTGACTGCATTAAAAAAAAAAAAATGTTTGACACAGATCAGTCCCTGCTGCAGCCTCTCACCTTGTGATATGCTATAAAGTTACAATGTTGCAGTCTGATCACTGGGGGAGAGGAGACTGAGGAAATGCTTCCTCCTGAATGCAGCAGACTGATGACATCATCTCGGTCTAGGCAAAGCCACTGGACTGAAAGTATAACTAAAGGCAAAACATTTTAGCGTTTGATAGAGTGGAGAGGGATTAGTACCTCTGTCAGTTTTTGTTGCTGGCTGTGCCCCCGTTGAGGCGATTCACCCTCTCTCACTTTCCTGGTAAACAGGACAAAATAAAGTAAAAGAAAATCCTAAATTTTGGGTTGTCCCCAGAAAAGTAATAAAGGGGAAATTTTCCAATGGGGACACTTTTTGTGGTAACCACGGGGTCCCCTGGGAATTCCCTTAATTTCCTCTTCCTTCCTGTTTGGCTATGGGACAGGAAGTGAAGGGAAATCTCCACAATGGGTCACAGATCGTGAAAAAAAGAAAAAAAAAAATCTGATAGGGGTCATAACCCTTCCAGAAGCTATCCAAAGCTTTGCCTATAGTTCTACTTTAAAGGGCAAGTACGGCTTCTTCATAAGATCCATTGCTGTATATTGTGGAGATCCACTTTTAATAAGACAAAAGTCAAAAAGTAGGGAAGAAGGAGGAAGAAGAGAAGGAAGGATGAAGAAAGGAAGAAGAAGAAAGGAAGAAGAAGAAAGGATGAAGAAAGGAAGAAGAAGAAAGGATGAAGAAAGGAAGAAGAAAGGATGAAGAAAGGAAGAAGAAGAAGAAGAAGAAGAAGAAGAAGAAGAAAAGGAAGTAAAGAAGGAAGAAGAAAAGAAGGAAGAAGTAGAAAAGGAAGAAAAGGTAGAAGTAGAAAAGGAAGAAAAGAAGGAAGAAGAAGCAGAAGAAAAGGAAGAAGAAGAAAAGAAGGAAGAAGTAGAAAAGGAAGAAAAGAAGGAAGAAGAAGAAGAAGAAAAGGAAGAAGAAGAAAAGGAAGAAAAGAAGGAAGAAGTAGAAAAGGAAGAAGAAGAAGGAAGAAGAAGAAAAGTAAGGAAGAAGAGAAGGAAGAAGAAGAAAAGGAAGAAAAGGAAGAAGAAGAAAAGGAAGAGATGAAAGAAGGAAGAAGAAGAAAAAAGGAAGAAAAGAAGGAGGAAGAAGAAGAAAGGAAGAAAAGAAGGAGGAATAAGGAACCTCTGGGATGAAAAAAATAAAATAATGTGTGTACTGGTCCGGGGGAAGAGGAAAAAAAAAAAGAAGAAGGTCAGGGTGGGGGAAATGTTCTCCTGCACCCTAAGCCCAGTTCTACCCTCATTTTATTGCATATCAAAAACAGATAAAACTGCCTGTAAAGACCAGATCTAGAGCTCCCAATGTCCAAGGCCTGACAGCAGTCTTGGTGAGCCTGGTATTCTATCACTGACAACTTACCAGAGTAAGGCATTTCCAGCATGCTTCTCCCGCCACCATGAAATGCGGCATCATTCGAGGCCTCTTGGCTCCTGGAGCCACCCATCAAGAAGGACAGGGGATTGAAGGAGAGACAGAGGAATACAAAAACACAGAGTGCCATGCGAGAGCGGTCCAACATCCCTGAACCAGGAGGAGATGGGAGTTCCTGCTTGACTTGCACCTGGGGGGGGGGGAAAGCCAGGGTCAAAAAAGGAGAAGTGTGACCTATCTATATACAAAAAGAAACCTGCATGATCAAGAATATAAAAAATTTAATACACAATACAAACCATAGCTTATCAAACATTTAACCACAAAATGACATGGTAACACACAAACTGTTCCTGCCCAAAAACTGCCCCTCCAACGCGTTTCACCATCACAGGCTTAGTGAACCAAGCATCAGAGGTTCCCATATGTATGTTGGGGTACGCTACAGGACAAGCATGTTGTTTTTTTTTGTGTAGAATCATTTGTTGCTATTCAAAATGAATGCACTCTAAGGCATCACACATGTGCTTTTACATAACACATGGTTACCGCAACACATTCAGCATTAAACGGGCCCTAAGATGAGGAGCCAAGTCCAGCAACCGACAGCAAGAAGCCTTCGTTCCTTGTTCTGTTCTAAACTGTGGAAATGAATCATCTGATTGGCTGAAAATATCACTGCTCTATGGACGGACCCGTCCGTGTTCACAACACAGTTTTGTCCCAGAAGCTGACAATGTAGGTCATTATGAATGCTGGAATGGTAGTGGAATGTTGGTAGTCTGTAGAAGAATGTAAACCATGTGTGTGAATGAGTACATTATAAAGCTGAATGTACAGCTGTGGGTGGAGGAGTGGGAACGTGGACGGCTTGTTTACAGCCTGGAAGAGGGATTTTCACCAAGTAATTTGTGCTGTTGTTTTGTGATCCGAAAATCATTTTTTCCCCATTGTTCAACATTTATTTACAATTGCTGAGCATTATGCCTCATCTAGTGTTCTATATACAGACACTTCCCCAATTTCCTTCCTTAAAGCAGAGCTCCAGGTAGATATAAAAAGACAAAATAATGCAGCTCTGTATTCATCAAAACATCATTAATTGTATTTTTTTTTTTTAAATAAAAGCAATGTTAATTTGGCCTGGTATCAGCCTCTACAATCCTTGTATAGCCGAGCTAAGACCAAAGTGGGAGAAGCAGCACAAGAAGCCAGTCAGGTGTGCTGCAGTGCAGGGGCGGACTGACAACTCATGGGGCCCCCGGGCAATAGGGGATCATGGGGCCCCTGTGTCCTTGCCCAAACTCAAAAAAGCCTATGAAAAAGGTACCAGGGGCATCTCATGGGGCCCCATACTGTCCCCGGGCCCTTGAGCAGTGCCCGAGTTTCCAAATGGTCAGTCTACCCCTGCTGCAGTGCAATAAGAACACTGATAGGAGAGAGCAGAGTGACAGACAGACGTGCTGCTTCTCCTTCACCGTCCAATCACAGACTGGGGGAAGGACAGGACCTGTAATTGGTTTAGAAAAGAGAAAAAAGTCCCATCAACTGTTAAAACCGCAGTGGCACCCATGGTAATGGGTTTCAAATTAACACGTCACCGTGGGCACTTCTGCTGGTCGAACAATTAATGGGACTTTTTCTTCTTTCTATACCAGCCGCTAACCCCCCACCCTGATGTCCCCATGAGGTTCTAGGAGCAGGTTCCCTGAGGCATCAAGAGCGACCTACCTTTTATGCTAGTGGAGACCACAGGTTGCATCTACCATACCACTTGGTCATTCACAACCTCACCAAATGCAAGTCATCTTTTTTGCCTATTTGTCATTTTATACATTTTCAACCAATACCATCCAGGTACTGCACTATAAAGGGCTATCCCACATCTCCTCTTATTTTTACAGGGGACATTCTGGAGCCTTGCTTCTCTCTTTGTTCATCGATAAAGACCATCACCCCACCGTCAAACGATCTGGAATGGTTATCTAACTGCAGGTCTCCGGTCCTACCAGATTGGACTGCGCAGTGTGGCAAAGCTGTAGAAATCTCAGGACTACATGCATGGACGTATGAATCCTTTGGCAGGTAAAGCAATTTCCTTTTATATTTCTTAAATCTATTTAGTGGTTTATCTGGAGTTAAAAACGCAAAAGTTTGTTCCAAATTGCTTTATGCGTCCTGGCACAACTCTATGCCAAAAAAATGCCGAGTGCTGGCGGTAAGAGTAGCAGTACATAGGAAAAGGAAAGACACAAAATGTGGCAAGAAGAAGTGAAGAGACTGTATACCCTCAATATACAGGAAAAGACAGACTGATCATAAGACGCTGAGGTGTCTTGGGAATAGGAATGTTCATCTGGGCATGCACCATGGACTACGGGCATGCACCATGGGCTCTGGGCATGCACCATGGGCTCTGGGCATGCACCATCGGCTCTGGGCATGCACCATGGGCTCTGGGCATGCACCATGGACTCTGGGCATGCACCATGGGCTCTGGGCATGCACCATCAGCTCTGGGCATGCACCATGGACTCTGGGCATGCACCATGGGCTCTGGGCATGCACCATGGACTCTGGGCATGCACCATGGACTCTGGGCATGCACCATGGACTCTGGGCATGCACCATGGGCATGCACCATGGACTCTGGGCATGCACCATGGGCATACACCATGGACTCTGGGCATGCACCATGGACTCTGGGCATGCACCATGGACTCTGGGCATGCACCATGGGCATGCACCATGGACTCTGGGCATGCACCATGGACTCTGGGCATGCACCATGGACTCTGGGCATGCACCATCAAGTCTGGGCATGCACCATTGACTCTTTCTATACACAATGGCAGTATGGTGGCAAATGTAAAAAGAGCGCCCATTGTACGCTGCAAATACCCAAGTTCATACAAGTTGCAGCTTCCACTACCTGGAGGAAGTCTATAGAGATTTCTACTTAAATATCTACAGTATATGTGATGTTTATAGATGATCGAGATAGGCATCCTTGCCAAACTAATTGCTGCAAAAGTGCCAAAAAAAATGATATGCCACTGGGAGTAATATAGGCATCCTTGCCAAACTAACTGCTGCAAAAAGTGCCAAAAAAAAAATAAATACATTTATATGCCACTAGGAGGCTTTGCTTTCTGCATAATGGATACCCTGGCCCAATGGGTTTTTACTTGATAAAGCAAATCTTTTTTTTTTTTCGTTCAGCCAACATGCTGATCACTGTATTGGGACGGTAAACTTCTTCGTCAGAATACATTGATCCACAAAAGTTTTCCAACGTTTCTCTTCAGAGGTTTGTCAGATCGATTTTTGCCGAACAAGATTGGCCATAGATGGACTGAAATGAAGCTGAACTGGCTGAATTTCAATCCAACTATGGGCAGCTTTACTCCTGCAGTTGACTTGCGAAATCTGGACAAGTGAGGAGTCAAGAACGTCTGCTGTGTGATGCCATGATGGAAGTATGGTACCAACAAGCACCTTGTGCATATAGTTCGATAACATAGCTACAAAAGATTTAAAAACTAAGAAAAAGAACCCCATACCAAAAAAACACACAAACCAACACCTTATACCTGGTTGATTTACACCTACCAGCTTGCAGTCCTAAAATAATAAATTTTAAAGGCATCCCACACTTCTCTGTAAAATTAATGGCTGGCAGTTGCACAGCAGATCACAAAGAAATGGAAGAGGAGGCTAGGCAGACATCCTGGAGGAAGGATATCCTCAGAAAACATCCAGAGGTCGTTGCTTACAGCTCATCCCTGCAGGAGATATGGGGATAGAAGCATGTTCACCTAGAGGAAGCCTAGGGATGCCTTCTTTGATATAACTACAGTGTTTGAAGATGTCTGCAGGTAGTTTTATTAAAAGAGAGGAAATGTGAGCCAACTGGGCAACTGAGGTTTCCAGCAGAGCTCTCAGGGCACAGCAGGAGAAAAGGAAAAAAGAGAATGTGATGTTTGTAAAACTTGCTTAGTTTGGTTTTGACATAGTAAAAAGTACATGACAAGTGGGTTTGTATTGTACCACAATAACAAAATACTGTTTCCACAAATCGGAATACGTGTTAAAACACACACCACCATTTTTCTCAGTAACTATATATTTCGAAAAAGGTTCCATTTACATGAAATGTCCATCACACATTGGTAACAACCCATGCAATTCATACATACAAACAAAACCATAAAAAGTTCAGAAGTGAAGCTATGTGTAGTAAAATGGAATGACACAGGGAAAATGTATTGAACACGTGAAGAAAGGGGAGGTGCAAAAAAGGCATGGAAAGCCTAGACACCAGCCGCAATCAGTAATTAGAAAGCAATCCCGCCCATTGTCGGTACAAATTATCATCAGCTGGTTCAGTCTCAACTGATGGCCTATAAAAAAAAACAAAAAAAAAAAAGAAGGAAGAAAGAAAGGAAGAAAGATCTAATTACCAAGGTATCACAAGAGACATCTTATGATGGGTAAAAGCAAAGAGCTCTCTCAAGACCTTTGCAGCCTTATTGTTGCAAAACATACTGGCATTGGTTACAGAAGGATTTCTAAACTTCTGAATGTACCAGTGAGTACTGTTGAGGCCATGACCTGAAAGGGGAAAGAACATTTCACCATAAACTGGCCATGACCAGGTGCTCCTCACAAGATTTCTGACAGAGGAGTGAAAAGAATTATCAGAAGAGTTGTCCAAGAGCCAAGGACCACTTGTGGAGAGCTTCAGAAGACCTGGAATTAGCAGGTACAAGTGGTTCAAAGAAAACAGTAAGTAATGCACTCAGCCGCCATGGCCTGTATGCATGCTCACTAAGCAAGACTCCATTGCTGAAGAAGCATGTTGAAGCTTGTTTGAAGTTTGCTGCATAACATTTAGACAAGCCTGTGAAATACTGGGAGAATATAGTCTGGTCAGATGAGACCAACATTGAACTCTTTAGACGCCATAATACACACCATGTTTGGAGGACACATGGCACTGCACATCACCCCAAAGACACGATCTCAACAGTGAAGCATGGAGGTGGGAACATCATGGTGTGGGGCTGTTTTTCATCTTACGGTACTGACAAACTTCAGGTCATTGAAAAAAATGATAAATGGAAAAATGTACCAGGACATTCTTGATAAAAACCTGCTGCCATCTACCAGGATGATGAAGATGAAACGAGGGCGGACATTTCAGCAAAACAATGATCCCAAACACAAAGCCAAGGAAACTCTCAGTTGGTTTCAAAGAAAGAAAATAAAGCTGCTAGAATGACCCAGCCAATCACCAAACTTGAATCCAATAGAAAATCTATGGAAAGAACTAAAGATCAACATTGATAGACAAGGCCCACGGAGCCTTCAAGATTTGAAGACTGTTTGTGTGGGAGAATGGGCACAAATCACACCGGAGCAATGCATGCGACTTGTTCCTCCATACAGGAGCCGTCTTGAAGCCGTCAATAGCAACAAAGTATTTTGTAGGAAGTATTCTACTAACTTCAGTTAGCGCAGTGCTTCTCAATTATTTTCTGTCATGCCCCCCCTAGGAAGAAGAAAACATTTCGCGCCCCCCCCCCCCCGCGCGACTGTAAATGACACTTGCTGACCCCTGTTGCAGTATGGTGCTGCTGCAGCCAGCATATGTGGTTGCAGCAGCACCTCTGCACTGCACACTTACCGGCTTTTCCCTCACTCGATTTTCGCGGGTCCGTGGCAACCATGGCAACATCTAATGTTTGTGTAGTATTATGTTCAGCAGACTGTGTTCTTCTATTGTTGTGACTTAGATGACGTTCAGAGCACATTTTATGCCCAATTCATGCAAAACTCCACGTAATCCCAAGGGGTTCACATACTTTTTCTTGCAACTGTATATATATATATACAGTTGCAAGAAAAAGTATGTGAACCCCTTGGGATTCCGTGGAGTTTTGCATGAATTGGGCATAAAATGTGCTCTGAATGTCATCTAAGTCACAACAATAGAAGAACACAGTCTGCTGAACATAATACTACACAAACATTAGATGTTGCCATGGTTTAATTGCACAGAACATGTAAACATTCACAGTGCAGGGAGGAAAAAGTATGTGAAGCCCTAGCTTAATGACTTCTCCCAGAGCTAATTGGAGCCAGGAGTGAGCCAACCTTGACTCCAATCAGTGTGATGATATTGGATGTGTTGCTGACAGCTGTCCTGCCCTTAAAAAACACACACCTGTTTTGGGTTTACTGGTTTCAAGAAGCACTGTCTGATGTGAACCATGCCTCGCAGAAAAGAGCTCTCAGAAGACCTACCATCAAGAATTGTTGACTTGCATGAAGCTGGAAAGGGTTACAAAAGTATCTCCAAAAGCCTTGATGTTCATGTGTCCACGGTAAGACAGACTGTCTACAAATGGAGAAAGTTTAGCACTGTTGCTACTCTCCCTAGGCATGGTCGTCCTGTAAAAATGACTGCAAGAGCACAGCGCAGAATGCTGCATGAGGTAAAGAAGAATCCCAGAGTGTCAGCTAAAGACCTACAGAAATCTCTGGCACATGCTAACATTTTTGTTGACACATCTACAATAAGGAAAACATTAAACAAGAATGGAGTACATGGGAGGACACCACGGAGGAAGCCATTGCTGTCCAAAAAGAATATTGCAGCACGTTTGAAGTTTGCAAAAGAGCACCTGGATGTTCCACAGTACTACTGGCAAAATATACTGTGGGCAGATGAAACCAAGATTGAGTTGTTTGGGAAGAACACACAACACTATGTGTGGAGAAAAAAAGGCACAGCACACCAACATCAAAACCTCATCCCCACTGTGAAACATGGCGGAGGGAGCATCATGGTTTGGGGCTGCTTTGCTGCCTCAGGGCCTGGACGGATTGTTGTCATTGATGGGAAAATGAATTCCAGAGTTTATCAAGACATTTTGCAGGAAAATGTACGACCATCTGTCCACCAACTGAAGCTCCGCAGAGGATGGGTGATGCAACAGGACAATGACCCAAAGCATACAAGTCATTCAACAAAACAATGGCTGCAACAGCACAGAATACGCCTTCTGGAGTGGCCCAGTCAAAGTCCTGACCTCAACCCGATTGAAATGCTGTGGCATGACCTTAAGAGAGCGATTCACACCAGACATCCCAAGAATATTGCTACACTGAAACAGTTTTGTGAAGAGGAGTGGTCCAAAATGACTCCAGATCGTTGTGCAGGTCTGATCTGCAACTACAGGAAACGTTTGGTTGAGGTTATTGCTGCCAAAAGAGGGTCAACCAGTTATTAAGTCCAAAGGTTCACATACTTTTTCCTCCCTGCACTGTGAATGTTTACATGTTATGTGCAATTAAACCATGGCAACATCTAATGTTTGTGTAGTATTATGTTCAGCAGACTGTGTTCTTCTATTGTTGTGACTTAGATGACGTTCAGAGCACATTTTATGCCCAATTCATGCAAAACTCCACGTAATCCCAAGGGGTTCACATACTTTTTCTTGCAACTGTATATATATACACACACACACAGTATATACACACACAAACACTTTTTTTTTTACACACACACGCACCACTTTGAGTGTTTTTTGGGGGGAGGGTTGGGATGCCTTTTTCTGATAGGTACCTGCTCCCACTTTTGCAATTCTTGTCACATGGTGCAGAACCAATCTGACAGCCTGATCTTGCACATGCGCAGTGGGCAGGCAGCTGTGAAGCAGTAGGAAGTCACAGCTAATATGATCACAACAGAGATTGGAGGGCCAGTAAAGAACCAGTCTGGGTGAAGACAGCACATTACACAGAACATGGAAATGCAATTATTTTAGTAAATATAAACTGCTAAATACCTTTTCTCATCAGCAGTATATAGCAGTCTTCTATCAGTGTCCAGCAAAGCACTGGTTAATCTTGTAGGAGGGGTTTTTATTCTCCTACGATTGTCCTATGAGGCTGCATAACCCCTGACCATCTGTCTGGACAGCGCTGATTGGCCCTGTGCTGTCCATGTGCACTCTCCCAAGAAAAAAAAATAAGTAAACTCTCTAGCAATACACACCAAACAGAGCATGTGCAGCTTGCCCCCAAGGCTCTGTTCTATCAGCAGATTAATTGGGGACAGTAGAAAAAAGGGGAGGATCAGAGAAGACAGGATCACACAGCCTTTTTACCCAATGCAGAGAATTAACCCCTTAGGTTCCACAGTGAGTATAACAAGCATGCTTTACTGCATCTACAGACTGATTGTACTGTTGTGGGTTTAGTAGCACTTTAATTTGGAGGGATTTCCTTTCACTTCTTGTTTTACTATGGGACAGGAAGTGAATGGAAATCTCTGCAATGGGACACAGATGGCAAAAAAAAAAAAAAAATCTGACATGGGCTCTAACCCTCCCTTACTCTATCCAAAAAGCGTTTGCTGCATTATTCAGCTTCTATCAAGGATTCCACCAGACCCACCCTTTCTGCCACCCAGATGTTCTCCGCTGTAGGCATCATTAAACCCACATCCTTGGATCCCAGCTTGTGACAGGACAGTGCAAGAAGAAGCAGCACAGCGATAAGCACATCTGTCAATCTGCTCTCTCTTCCTGTTGGCATGCTACTTGTCAGCACACGACTTCATTGGCTCCTTTTACTGCTTCTTTTTCACACTCCAGCCCTGCTGTACAGGGACTACGAAAGGCTGATACCAGGTCACATTCAGGTGCTTGCACTGCTTTTATTCAATAAAAACCATTATATTTGCCTAGAGTTCCGCTTTAACAGGTTTTAGGAAATGGCTTTGGATTCAGATTTGGGTCCTTACCTTGGCTTCATCAGTGAAGGGGCTGTCTGGCTCGGAGTCACTATTACACTGGGATAGCGGACTGCCAGTGTGTGATGGGGATTCCACATCCGAAGGGGGTGGCGTTAGGACATCCATCATCTCTGCTTTCACACCATCCATATTAACCCCTGTACCCGCTACTATGTCTTTCAAAGTACCTAACAAGGACAGAGGAGAAAGGATGGGAAGAAACATCAAACCACTGTACAGCTTTAATGAACCTGTCCAAATAATTGTGGATTGGTCAAAGCACGAAAACTAAGCAAAAAAGTCGATAGGGACAGCTGAAGGTTTTTTTTTTAGAAATCTAAGACAGCTCTTATATTAGGAGATACATGAAAAAAAACCAAAAACACAAAAAAAACAACAAAAATAAAAACTGAAGCCATCTGCATAATGCATCGTGGTGAATTACACACTCCCTGCGCACGGATAGACTTACTGCCAAAATTAGGTTTACCATGCATCAGGAATATCTATAAGGGCACAGATTTGCAATGATATCCTACAAAATGTATTGGTTCAACTACCCAGAGGCCACCAAAATGCATGAGAATGTCAACTGTCAGTCTGCGAGGAAGTAGTGACACCATGATGCCACTGAAGCAAAAAGGTGTTGTCACTGCTCCGCTAGAATGACAGCCTTTGGCTCGCTAACTGGGCTAGCACCAAGAAAATTAAGTGGCAGGGAAGTCTTACTGTTTTTCTGGGCAGCCATTTTGAGCATGATGTTCTCTTGTTTTAGTTTGACGTTACTCTGCTGCAGATATCGAATATAGTCAATGGCCTTCTTCAAAATGGCCGACTTGTTCAGCTGTGGGGAAAGAGCAAAAAGTGTTCTGTTTATATGGCATATGGTTTTCCTAGGATTTATAAATACTTAAAGAGGTTCTCCAGGTAAAAGTATTCAAAATCTTGGTGTTGAAAATTAGTAAAGTTTCTCCGAAGTACACTAGTGGATCAGTCCTTCAGTTCTATGGGTACGTCAAACAAGGACACGCCCTTACCCCAAACTGCCAATACGCCCTTACCCCAAACTGCCAATACATCCAGAGGAAATTAGCTGTAATGTCCAGTGCATGTAAAACTGTCAGGAATGGACTCGCCAATGGTGGTGGGACTCACCTGCCGTGTGGGCTGCAGTACCAGGGCTGACCAGCGGGTGCTCTCAGCAGCTAGAAGCTCACTCCTGCAATCAGCCAACACCTGGGCTGATTGCAGAAGGTGTATTTAAGGCAGTGTTTCTCAACTCCAGTCCTCATGGACCCCCAACAGGTCATGTTTTCAGGATTTCCATTATTTTGCACAGGTGATTTGATCAGTTTCACTGCCTTAGTAATTACCACAGCTGTTTCATCTGAGGGAAATCCTGAAAACATGACCTGTTGGGGGTCCATGAGGACTGGAGTTGAGAAACACTGATTTAAGGAATGACCAGGCCTGTGGTCAGGGCCTTGGTGTATGTTTCCCATGAGCCCTTGTATCCTGTGTTCCTATGCCTCTGCCTGTCTGATTTGTTGCTGACCCTGCCTGATCCTGACCTCTGCTGACCGTCTCCTGTTTAACCCGACTTGTGACTCTGACCATTCTCTGCCTGATCCTCTGTACTGCGCTGCCCGTGAGTTACTGAACCCAGCTTGTGACCCTGACCATTCGCTGCCTGATCCTCTGTACCGCGCTGCCCGTGAGTTACTGAACCCAGCTTGTGACCCTGACCATTCTCCGCCTGCTCCTTCGGTACCTCGCTGCCCGCACGTTGCTGACCTGGTCCGTCTGACCACGCTAACTACTCTGCCATCCATCCATCCTGCACGGATCCAGCCATCCCTGCTCACACCTTCTGCCTCTTCACATCAGGCTTTCTACCTGCACATACCTCTGGCGGATCCCTCTACCACGAGCAGGTGTACTCAGGGGCCGCGACCTGGTTACTGTCTGCTCCAAGTCCATCCCCACCATCAGGGGCCCTGGTGAATAAGCAGACTGGGACTTAGACTCCGCGCCCTGGGGAATCCTGCCCTGAGGACCGCTAGAGGTACCACCAGGCGGTCGTTACAGAACCCTACGGCCGGCCTGACCGTTCCACCTCTCCAGCCCTGACTACGCCTGTGTTCCCTCACCTACTAAGATTAGTGGAAGGTTGGTTTGTTCACTGTGCGTTTATATATATCTGGGTGGCTAATAATATACTATACCTGAAGCCTGCGTTCCCTGTGTCAGTCCACACCTTTCTGGTCATTCCTAGATTCCTGACAAAAACTTTATTGTTCCAAGACAAACTACATATAACCCTGCCAGAGACCTTCTCCTCTGATGGTTTCACCCATCACTTGGCTTCATCATAGAGAAGTAATCTCCATGCTTAAGCTCAACAGTAGGTGAAATGTATTAAAGGAGTAGTCCCAACACAAGCAGGGCTTTGTGCAGTTTATCATGGAACAATAAAGTGTTACAAGCGTTGGAGTTTACGGTATGCTGCCGCCCGTTTTTTCTCTTGGTGTTGAGGCTGTTGCTCCAGTAAGTCCTATACAAAGTACTTCAAAAAGTATGGTCATCAAAAACCCCGTTGCCCTAGAACCAGAAAAACCCTTCTACTTAAGTAACATTATAAGTATCAAGACTGTACATGGGTCTACAGCGCAACTCAATAGGCCAACCTACGAAATGTTCTCCCAAGGGCTGGCAAGCTCCTAAATAAACCAACTAAACATGTATGCACTTTGATTGGTCCAGATATCTGTGACAGCACGCAGGTAGGACAGCCTTTTGGTTTTAAAGGCAGAGGGGTCCTTCACAACCTCACAAGGACGCCAAATGTCAGACCTCACTCACAAGAAATGGAGTGGCTCTTCAGTACTGTGGTAGCAGGCACCATCTTGGGATAATATTTTATTTATGCAAATGCCAACACAACTGCTTTACACCTTTGATGACAAAGACGGTACTGGAATATTTTAAAAAGGTTCAGGCAACAGGAGTTATTTATTGGTACACCAATGTTTTGGTAGAGCAAGGTAATTCATTTCAGTTAAAGATGAGAGCCCTTTTTCAGTATAAAAAGGGTCCAGCCATGACTACAACATCCTTCTACTTCTCTGTCTGTACCATTTCCCTATTAGAACAGAATAAATATGCAATTAGGTTCCTTTTCTAGTGCTTTACCTTGGCCTCTGTTCCCACCACAAGGTCCTTCAGTTCAATGATCTTGTCATTGATGGAGGATCGATAGCGCTTCTCGATGGCGTTGTGAGCAGTACGTTTTTCTCCTTTGCAGTTCAACATGGCCATCTTTCCACCGGCATTTATACGGTTGATGGGCAACTTGTCGGCATCCATCATTATTGGTACTGTGGTTAATATGGTTCCTCCACTTACCAAGGCCTAGAACATGAAAAATAATCCATACACAATTTACCGACACAGCTATCAAAGGATAGCAGGGCCAAACAAAGCCCTGGAACAGAGAAGTTTATGGATGAAACCCATATATGAAAAATGGTTTTATCCACCAAACCATCTGCTGCACAATATAGCTAGTGGACGGATAATACAATTTGGAGATTGCAGCTAATTTTATAATCTTAGCAACAAAGGTTGCAGCTGCCTGGACAAAGGTGGGCAACTGCCTGGACAAGGGTGGGCAACTGCCTGGACAAGGGTGGGCAACTGCCTGGACAAGGGTGGGCAACTGCCTGGACAAAGGTGGGCAACTGCTGGTTATAGGGTCCTGAGGTCTTCTCCATTATACTGCCTAAGCAACCTGCCCATGCTTAAAGATGAAGGGAGCACATGGATGACCTTGACTGTCCAATCACACTCTTGGGTGGACTCATGAGCAAACTAGATTTTTTATTCCAAAAAAAGGTTAAAAAAAAAAAAAAACTTTGCTCAATGCCTGTACTAGAAAATTGGAGGTCAGATTTCAGGCTGGCCTGTAATAGGGTGTAGACCTTTCTTTGCCATTTACTTAGATTTACTGCACTGGTAGTTTAGAGTTTAGTAAGAGGTCTGGCTATTTCTGGATGCCCAATCTACCTGACATGTAACTACAGTCCACAATGCAACCTAGGCAAACTCAATCCCATCTAAGCTCCTCACCGGCATCTGCAGAGGTGTAGTCTGGATGGTTGTGCTGGTTGGCGATGTTTTGATGCCCGACATCACCCCTGTGTCTGTCTTTACCGCCGTAAGGACCAGAGAGTCCGCTTTGATAAAATGAGGCTGAAGCAGAACCTGTGAGGGATGCAGAAAAAAGGGGAAGATGAGGTTATTAAACAGAAACATCCCAGCAGGGGGCAACCTCACAGGCAGAGCCCACTCACCGGCACCTGCTGAATTTGTGGGGCTATGGAAGTGGCGCTGGTGGTGGTCAGGAACTGCTGAGAAGAGATGCTCTGTGCGTGGATGGTCAGAGGCTGCTGGATCTGTGGAGAGGGGTGAGTTTGCAGAGGTTGGGCAGCCACAGTCTGCAGTGTCGGAGCTTGTGATGTGATGCTCTGCAGAGGCTGGTTTGCAATGCTCTGCAGCGGCTGGCTGGCCACGTTCTGTAATGGCTGACTTGCAATGCTCTGTAGAGGCTGACCTGTGATGCTCTGCAGGGGTTGACTTGCTGTGCTGTGTGGGATGGACACCACCTGTGTAGCTGATAAAAAAAAAAAAAAAGACAGTTGTGTATTGGGCACCAGGTAGAAATTTAAAATAATAAATAAGATACAATCGATAAGTAAAACGCCAATTTTTTTAGGGTTAAATTCAGTTTGGTAGTAAAAGTTTTTTTAAAAGCTGAACTCCGAGATAATAAAATATTGTCTAAGCTCATTCTTCATATGCATTCTTCTTGAACCTCGGTGTGCTTTGTGTATTTCTTCCAGAACTGTGCAGGAATCCAGTGTGAGACTTTCCCTCTGTGCAGGAGCTTCCTGTAATAAAGACTGATCGCTGCAGCGCTCTTCCTTTGTGCAGGGTGACTGGTCTGGTCTCCACCCCCTCCTGTAGTTTTCTGCAGGAAGCCTGCAGTGGGTGGAGCTGCTGGGCCCCTCCCACAGCCCTGCTCAGGCTTTGTACAGCACAGTGATATCACTGCTACTTCTACATATTCCTATTTGGGTTTGAAAAGGTGTTTGCTGCACACAGTACATGTATAGCTTCAGTGGCCATTAAGCAATATATTTAAATGAAAGTTTATGTGGCTGGAGGTCAGCCACATAAAGCATTAAAGCGTTAAATTAGAATTCCAGACTCAACCTAACTAAGTCTTCAACACCTATCGTGACTAACCTGTGTAAAAGGTACAGTCAGGTCCATAAATATTGGGACATCAACACAATTCTAACATTTTTGGCTCTATACACCACCACAATGGATTTGAAATGAAACAAACAAGATGTGCTTTAACTGCAGACTGTCAGCTTTAATTTGAGGGTATTTACATCCATATCAGGTGAACGGTGTAGGAATTACAACAGTTTGCATATGTGCCTCCCACTTGTTAAGGGACCAAAAGTAATGGGACAGAATAATAATCATAAATCAAACAGTTAAAGCACATTTTGTTTGTTTCATTTCAAATCCATTGTGGTGTTGTATAGAGCCAAAAATGTCAGAATTGTGTCGATGTCCCAATATTTATGGACCTGACTGTATGTACTTACCTATTCTCTGTCCGGTCTGATCACATGATCCCCTGTTAAACCAGTGGCAGCTGCAGGGGAGAAGAGAGCACCCTTGACAAAGACTGGGAATTTTGGGAGTGGGAATTTCACCCATACACTTCTATGGTCCATCTGTTGTCCATGCTCCCTCTTCTCCCATGCAGCCACCACGGGCTGACACAGGGGAGCGAGATTATGTGGCCGATGTAAAGTATATATATATTTTTTTTTTTTTACACTCCCCGATTAGTCAGCATACGTGTTCGGAGGGGGAAGCAGACATTTTTAAGTTAGATTTAATCTGGAATTCTAATTCTATTAATGTGCCTATATGTGACCATCACTAATGCTTGGTGCTGTGGTTGGCAAATATTAGTTCAAATTAGAAACTTGTTCAAAGTTTCTCGCCGTGCAAAGTTGGAGTTTGTATCTAGAACATACACCAGTTCATAGCTAATGTATCTGATAGTTCTATAGGCCGTTCAAGATCTTTAAAAGATGTCTTGGCCGTGAAAGGCAAATAAGGATAGCCAAATATCCCAACAAGCAGTTTCTCTATCAAAAACGTCTAAATGCAAAGTGTGGTCCACAAAGAAGGCAAAGATGTACCTGTCCAAAGAAATGCTTGTGAATCAGATCCCCTTGATAAAGTCACGTGCTCGGTGACGGAACGTGTTGGGGAGGAGTGTGTGGTTGACATCACATTTCCATTGATTGTAACAGCGGTATACTGATCCACACACCGCTCCAGGATCATCATAGTAAGGAAATTGCATTATACATACAGGGCCCGTGCTTTGCCTTGCATTACACAGTGTGGTGACAATTTGGAGCCTGTATTGGGTTGACTGGTCTATGCTGCTGTGGATGATACTGCCATCTTGTGCTTTTAGAAGTACATTGCTGGATGCTCATCATACCTGGTGTGGTTGTGCACCTACTGAATGTGAGTGCATTTCTTATGGATCATTGTACAATAAAAGATTTAAAGGATCAAGCACTATGTTGAGCTTTGTTTATGAGGAATACAGCTGACCCTGAGGCAGTTATCTGGAGGGGACATCCTAGGAGTTAATCTTCAGCAAGTTGAACTTCTGAGTCCAGTACATTTGGGACCAAAACATTGTATAATGTGAGGTCACACTGCTGGAGGTGAGCAGATTTATGGTGGAGGAGAGTTTGCACTTGAATCCTGTGATTAGTTCAAATTAGCAACTTGCTCAAAGTTTCTCGCCGTGCAAAGTTGGGGTTTGTATCTAGAACATACACCCGTTCATATCTAATGTATCTGATAGTTCTATAGGCCGTTCAAGATCTTTAAAAGATGTCTTGGCCGTGAAAGGCAAATAAGGGTAGCCAAATATCCCAACAAGCAGTTCCTCTATCAGAAACTTCTAAATGCAAAGTGTGGTCCACAAAGAAGGCAAAGATGTACCTGACCAGATCCCCTTGATAAAGTCACATGATCGGTTGACGGAACGCGTCGGGGAGGAGCATGCGGATGACGTCACAACATTTCTCGCACGGGATGGTCGTCATCTTAAGGAGGGTCCACAGCAAACCACCAATTGATTGCACTTTGGTTTATATAATAATTTTTTTGAGTCACTATCTCTGTTTTTTTTTAGTTCACTGTCCTGTGTTTTCGGTATAGTTATATTCTATAGGAATTGTGCATTTTTTGATTATGTAGCACAGCACTTTTTTTTTTCACACTTACATTATTTCAAAGAAATGCTTGTGTCAAGTACTGGACTTGGCATCGGCCTTTTGAAATCCCTGCACAGCAGAACTCCAACTGGGAGAGGGAAAAGCAGCACAATGACGCAATCAGTTGTGCTGCAGGGCGTTTGTGCTAACAAGGGGCATGCTGATAGGAGATGAGAGCAGCGTGATAGAGGAATTCATCAGTCTGCTGCTACTCCTTCACTCTTCACTGTCCAATTACAGGCTGAGAGAGACACAAGACTTGCAAGTGTTATGTAAACTAGAGCAGAGAATAATTCAAGTCACCTACCCTGATGGGGTGGTAGAGCTGTGAAGGGAATCTGGATGGACAGAAATATAGATTCTTTGGCAGGTAAACCCCCTAGCTCAGGCATGTCTAAAGTCCGGCCCGTGGGCCAATTAACGGCCCAGGGGTCGGTTTAATACGGCCCTCCAACAACCCTCCCTGCTCTGTGTAATGTGGCCCTCCCACGACCCTCCCTTCTATGGCAGACAGTCTTCTGCTTGAGAGCAGAGGGCAGTGCGCATGCCTGACTGCGGCGCGTTCTCCCTGGTCGGTGTAAATGCGGCTGTCGCACGGCCCTCCCTTCTGTGGCAGACAGTCTTCTGCTTGAGAGCACTGCGCATGCGTGTCTGCACCGCGCTGGGAGCGACAGAGGGCGGTGACGTCAGGGCCGGGCTTCCAGCGTGAAGTGTGTTTCTCTTCCCCTCCCGGCTGCCGAGCAGAGACTTCAGCTCCAGCTACCTTTTTCACCCTTCACATTAGTGCAGGTAAGTTTTTTTTTAATTTATTTTCAATACATTGTGAAAACTCAGCTGTCAGTTGATCTTAATGTTATGAAATGAAAAGTATGTCGTTTGCAATTAACTTGGCATAAAATAATTTATTTGCATTTAATTGTAATGGTTCAAAGAATGTTCGGCCCTCCACCATGTTCACTTCATCCAATCTGGCCCTCTTTGAAAAAAGTTTGGACACCCCTGCCCTAGCTGAAGGTATATGCATTTCATATGCAGCACAGCGGCTAAATGGTTATCACTTCCGCCTGGCAGCACTAGAGTAATCAGTTTGAATCCCAACCCCGGCACCACCTGCCTGGAGTTTGCATGTTCTCCCTGTGCCTGCGTGGGTTTCCTTCCGCACTCCAAAGACATGCTGGTAGTTTAATTGGCTGTCTAAACTGGCCCTAGTATGTGTATGTATGAATGTGATTTTAGATTGTAAGCTTCTTGGGAGAAGGCACTGACGTCAGTGTACAATATATATGTAAAGCGCTGTATAACATGACGGTCTATACAAGTAACTGAAATAAATGTGCATTTAGTTATTTTCCTAGGAGTTCAGCTTTAAGCAACTGGTATCGCTCACAAGTTGGGAAATATCTGTGTAGCTTGGCAGAACCTCATTGAGTAAGAAGAAGGCAGGCTTTGACCAAGCACAGGTGACTCCAGGCGAGTTAAACGAGTTATTATTTGAGAAGAACGGGCAGACTATCACACCTACACAAGCCAACTGCCAAACATAACTGCTTTGTATCTGTTGTGTGCGGAAGGACACTCTCAAAGTTCAGCCTTGGAGGACTGGCTACAGTAGCATGAAACCAAGCCAGGTTCCATGCCTTTCAGAAAAAAAAACAAAAAGACATACATACACCACAAAACCACACTACAGGGGGCAAATGAAAATGGAAAACTATTTTGCCATCTGCTGGGACATACAGATGGTGGCAGAGCTAGGACATGGGGTGGGGGCATAGAGAAGCAAGGGAGCAAAGAATAGATGTAGGGTGGTATACCCATTCTATGACATGTATTAACAGTGGGGGAGGGGGCGCAATTCAGAATCCTTGCCCTTGGTGCTGGATGGCCCGGTCCAGTTACTGGATGGTGGGGCTGAATGTGGCTGCACAGCTTGAACCCATAACTACTGGTGTTGTTGCAATTGGGGGGGGGGGTGTTTTGCTGGCACACATTAGGCCACCTAAAGGCAAAAAAGACCAAAAAAACTGCCTAAGCAGAAGAATTGCACCCGTATAAAAAAAAAGAAGAATAAAACCCACCAAACTGTGCAGCTATGGCAACTGTGTAGGCCATTTACTAACCTTCCGAAGCCTGGCTGAAAAACTCCCAGAGATGGCATCCCCATCCTGCTAGGACATTGCCACTCCCAGCTGATTCAAACCCCCCCCTCACATATGTTCTCTCCTGTTGCAGTAGCTCCGAGTTCAGTGATACTGTAATGGAGCAGCACAGTGGCCAAGTGGTTAGAACTTCTGCCCAACAGCACTAGGGGTCATCAGTTTGAATCTCAACCATTGCACTACCTGCCTGGAGTTCATGTTCTCCCTGTGCCTGTGTGGGTTTCCTCCCATGCGCCAAAAACATGCTAGTAGGTAAACTGGCTCTAGTATATGTATGAATGTGAGTTAGGGACCGTAGATTGTACGCTCCTTGAGGGCAGGGACTGATGTGAATGTACAATATATATGTAAAGTGCCCTCGTAAATTAGATGTACCTGTAATAATAAAAAGGAGATGGTGGACCACACATGTGCGGGTGTTTGAGAGCTCACTCCTGTGATGGTGGGGGTGAGCAGTAACAGCTGGGAGTGCCTTAACAAGAAGACATGATGGGACCACGCCATCTCTGGGAGTTTTTGGTCCAGGCTTTGGGAGGTACGTAAAGGGCCTACACCTATGGCAAGGTCATTATCCAACTTTAGCCAAAGGCACAGTTTGTTTTTATCTACAGGCGCTCCTTACCAGCTAGGCAGTTTTTTGGTAAAGGTGAACTAACCTTTTAAGACCGGCTGAGCATCACACAACTGCAATGGTCACAGAACAGTCAGCTACAATTTTTCGCCACGCAACCATTTTGGTACCAATTACCTGGCTCAGCGCTCTGCTCTTGGTATCCTGCCACGGGCTGGTTGTTGAACTGAGGCTGCGCCGATGTAACCAAGCTCTGCCCGAATAGCATGCCCTGCAGATGCTGGGTGGTGGGTGGCTTAGCCTGGACATGCTGTGGGGTGGGGCAGATTTGCATGGGCTCATCCTTGACCATGCTCTGTAAGCTGAGCTTCAGCTGTTGCATGCGATTGTCCTGAGGTTGGGTGGCAGCTGGTGGGCTGTGGAAACTTGGAGTGGACAGCGGAAACATCTTCCTGGGGGTGGAGGTGGGGATGGTAGGGGCGGCCAGTAACCCCTCCAGGGAGCTGAGGGCAGCCCCTCCTGCGAGGTCCACTGCGATGTCCACTTTGGAACTGGGGTCTTGGGCCAGGGTATTGACTGCTGCAAATGATGCATCGAAGAACCCAAAATCGTTTTCATTATTGTTGATGAGCTGAAGCATATCTGGAGAGGGAGAAAAATACAGCCATGAAAACCTTCACTGAATACTACAGAAGGAAAAAAAATAGAATTTTTCTTGTAACTGAAAGACTGGCCTATGAAGATACCCATCTTTAAGCCCTAAAGCCCAATTAAACTTTCAGTTTAAACCATCTAGATACATTCAGGTCAGGGGCGGACTGACCATTTGGAAACTTGGGCACTGCCGAGGGCCCGGGGTCAGTAGGGGGCCCCATGAGATGCCCCTGGTACCTTTTTCATAGGCTTTTTTGAGTTTGGGCAAGGACACAGGGGCCCCATAATCCCCTATTGCCCGGGGCCCCATGAGTTGTCAGTCCGCCCCTGATTCAGGTGCATCTAAACAAGTTGTGCAAGTCTTTTAGTTCATTTTTCTTAAGAAAGGCTGTCCTCTGCCAGCATGCTGTAGAGAAGAAAGCAGTGATCTCTCTGTAGCAGTCCAACAAACCCCCTTCTGGGTCAGAGCTAGAGCTCTCCAATCAGTACGGGGTACAAGCTTTACAGATTGCAGAGCTATAGCTCTGACTCAGCAGGGGGTCATGTAAGACCTCTGCAGAGAGACCACTGCTTTCATGCAAAGATCTGCTGTACAGCATGCTGACAGGCTTTTCTACTCAGGCTGTGGCTGCTTTCTGTAGAAAGACAAGGCTAAGACTTTGCACACCTTTCTTATTTCTTGTACCAGGAACGTATTTATCTGATCAGATAGAGTAGGGTAGGATTAGAACCTCTGTCAGGTATTTATTGCTGCAATTTGTATAGATGGAGGCACTGCATTTATTCAAGGTTTCATAGTTGAGGAAAAGCAATAGGATTCATACAGGGAACAGCAGCTACAGCGAGACTGCTCTCAAACACAACTGGTGTATCCCTTAAAGAACTGGGTATTTGGCTCCATGGGTGATTGAGTCCAATTTTAAGATTTAGGATTTCTTTTAATGGATAAATACCAAACGGCCAACTCATTTCAGTGGCTCACAGATCTCCCCCTTCTTCAGGGGTAAGGTGTTCTATATGATTCAGATGCTTTGGATTAGTTTAGCACAGCCTCTCAACCAGGGTTTCAGGGAAGTCTATTGTTCCTCAAGGCCTCATTCACACCTAAGCATATTGAAATCATGGGTCAAATTCCAGAATCACAACAAAAAACGTGTGACACACTTTTGTGGGCCTCAAAAAAGTTTCCAGGGGTTTAGCCATCTATGCAAGGGCCATTCTTCCCACTGACCGCCAATGGAAGGGGCCATTCTTCCCACCGACCGCCAATGGAGGGGGCCATTCTTCCTACCAACCACCAATGGAGGGGGCCATTCTTCTCAACGACCGCCAATGGAAGGGGCCATTCTTCCCACCGACCGCCAATGGAAGGGGCCATTCTTCCCACCGACCGCCAATGGAAGGGGCCATTCTTCCCACCGACCGCCAATGGAAGGGACCATTCTTCCCACCGACCGCCAATGGAAGGAGCCATTCTTCCCACCGACCGCCAATGGAAGGAGCCATTCTTCCCACCGACCGCCAATGGAAGGAGCCATTCTTCCCACCGACCGCCAATGGAAGGAGCCATTCTTCCCACCGACTGCCAATGGAAGGGCCATTCTTCCCACCAACCGCCAATGGAAGGGCCATTCTTCCCACCGACCGCCAATGGAAGGGGCCATTCTTCCCACCGACCGCCAATGGGAGGGCCATTCTTCCCACCAACCGTCACACTAATGTACCATTAGTTATTGATATAGTAGTTACTTGCAGGGGTTCCCTGAGTGGAGCTTTACGCTCTCAATCCACAATGACTACTTTTAATCCTTATGCACCTAAGCATATTGAAATCATGGGTCAAATTCTAGAATCACAACAAAAAACGTGTGACGCACTTTTGTGGGCCTCAAAACAGTTTCCAGGGGTTCAGCCATCTATGCAAGGGCCATTCTTCCCACCGATCGCCAACGGGAGGGGCCATTCTTCCCACCGACTGCCAATGGAGGGGGCCATTCTTCCCACCGACCGCCAATGGAAGGAGCCATTCTTCCCACCGACCGCCAATGGAAGCGGCCATTCTTCCCACCGACCGCCAATGGAAGCGGCCATTCTTCCCACCGACTAACAATGGAAGGGGCCATTCTTCCCACCGACCGCCAATGGAAGGGGCCATTCTTCCCACCGACCGCCAGTGGAAGGGGCCATTTTTCCCACCGACCGCCAATGGAGGGGGCCATTCTTCCCACCGACCAACAATAGAAGGGGCCATTCTTCCCACCGACCGCCAATGGAAGGGGCCATTCTTCCCACCGACCGCCAATGGAAGGGGCCATTCTTCCCACCGACCGCCAATGGAAGGGGCCATTCTTCCCACCAACCGCCACACTAATGTAGCATTAGTTATTGATATAGTAGTTACTTGCAGGGGTTCCCTGAGTGGATCTTCCCGCTCTCAATCCACAATGACTACTTTTAATCCTTATGCTGCCAGCATTAGTATATAGATAGGAACATATATCATATTTACTTGTTTTCAGCTATTTTTTTATGTTTCTTCAGTAACTTTGTTTTTTTTCGCCAAATGAGTTCATACATCCCCAGTAGTCTTCTGGAGGGGAGGAAGGGTATTCTCAGCTAAGCACACATGCCTGCTTGTATTCCTGAACTAAGGGCAGATGGATTCCAGGAAGTCAATGCCAAATGAATCATCTGCCCTTACTCAAGATGGCCATGACCAGAAATGCTGGGGGGGGGGGGGGGGGTATTTTTCAGCAAAATAAAGCATGGATGGATGGGAGAGTTTGCATTGAATATTAAAAATGAATTGAAAAGCATTTTTACTTTGTGGTGCTCAGATGCAGTGTATTTCTGCTTTTATTATACATTCGGTTATTATCAGGGTTCCTCCATGTTAAAAACGTTTTGAAAGGTTGGTTTAGCAGCTACAGTAATTCTGGGCACATTTTATTGTACAGCGCTGAGCAAACCCTATATAAACTCGTAGTAATAATAATAATAATTGTTAAACTAACAATGACAGCGCCATTTCTTCTGTCCTTTGACCCATATAAAATACTTGAGCCCTGAAGAAGGTGGAGATCTTGGAGCCCCAGAAACGCGTTGGGGCATTGTGTTTGACAGTGAATGAACATCACTATTAAAAGTTTTTAGACTCTTTGTTCTGGCGCTCTTAGACTCAGGATTTTATTGCCGTCTGTGTTCCCAGTGGAAATATTTTCTGCAATTCTTGTCCCTAGAAACCTACAGGATATGAGTAAAAATCTCCCCAAATGGAGCAGAAATCCCACCAATTCACTTGTGAACAGGTGTCCCCTTTAGAAGATAAGAAAGCTGGTTGTCACAAATTGTTATAGGAGTGGTGTGGAATGAACCCAGGACAAATAGTTGCATACTTGGGACAGTTTCAGGAACCAGAGTTGAAATTTGGGCAGTGGCTAAATCACGGGTGTCAAACTGGTGGCCCTCCAACTGTTGGCAAACTACAAGTCCCAAGAGGCATTGCAAGATTGACAATTACAAGAATGACTCCCAAAGGCAGAGGCATGATGGGACTTGTAGTCTTGCAACAGCTGGAGGGCCGCCAGTTTGACACCCCTGGGCTAAGTGGTTAGCACTTCTGCCTGGCAGTACTAGGATTGTTGGTTTCAGGGCCGGTTCACACTACAGAAATGCAGTCCAGGTGCGTTACTGCGTGCACATTTTTAAAAGCATTCCAGTTCATTTTTTCCCCTCTCTTTCTTCAATTCAAATAGGGACATGTGCGCTCCAATGCGTTTCAGTACGTTCTTGATGCGTTTTGTGCTCCAGTACAGTTCTGTGCAGAAAGAAATGCAGCCTGTTCTTTTTTTTTTTTCTGCAACTGGAACGCACTTAAACTGCAAACCCTGATGCAGGGGCGGACTGACAACTCATGGGCCCCCGGGCAATAGGGGATCATGGGGCCCCTGTGTCCTTGCCCAAACTCAAAAAAGCCTATGAAAAAGGTACCAGGGGCATCTCATGGGGCCCCTTACTGCAGTGCCCGAGTTTCCAAATGGTCAGTCCGCCCCTTCCCTGATGTGACTATGACATTGACAACCATATAACCTTCTGTGCGTTTTGGATGCAGAAAAAAAATGCTACTGAAACGCATGTAGTGTGAACTGGCCATGAATCTTAACCATGGCACTACCTGCCTGGAGTTTGCATGTTCTACCTGTGCCTGAATGGGTTTCCTCCCACACTCCAAAGACATGCTGGTAGGTTAATTGGATCCTGTCTAAATTGGCCTGAGGATATGTATGAATTGGAAATAGGGACCTCAGATTGTATGCTCATTGGAGGCAGAGACTGATGTGAATGTGCAATATATATTAGAGATAGATAAGTGTAAATTGATGGTGCTATACAAGTACTTATAAGTACCAATAAATAAATTCAGTACTTTTGAACCAGAAACGCTCTTCTAAAAACTGGTTAATAAAGTTTTTTTCCTATGGTAAACGTGAATGTGATTAAATCCTGGAAATACTTTCTCAGTGTGGAGAGACAGAGAGCGAGACAGAGAGAGCATGAGAGAGAGAGAGGGGGAGCGAGACAGAGAGAGAGGGGGGGAGCGAGACAGAGAGAGCATGAGAGAGAGACAGAGAGAGAGAGAGAGAGAGCGAGACAGAGAGAGACAGAGAGAGAGGGGGAGCGAGACAGAGAGAGCATGAGAGAGAGACAGAGAGAGAGGGGGAGTGAGACAGAGAGAGCATGAGAGAGAGAGGGGGGGAGCAAGACAGAGAGAGAGGGAGCGAGACAGAGAGAGACAGAGATAGAGGGAGCGAGACACAGAGAGAGAGACAGAGAGAGTGTGAGAGAGAGAGACAGATAGAGGGAGCGAGACAGAGAGAGGGAGAGAGAGAGACACCGAGAGAGAGCGTGAGAGAGAAAGAGAGACAGAGAGAGAGGGAGCGAGACAGAGAGAGAGACACGCAGAGAGAGAGAGAGAGAGAGACACAGAGAGAGAGAGAGAGCTGGAGAGACAGAGAAAGGCAGAGAGAGGGGGGAGTGAGACAGAGAGAGAGAGAGACAGAAAGAGAGAGAGGGAGAGACACAGAGAGAGCGCGCGCGAGAGAGAGACAGAGAGAGAGACAAAGAGAGAGAGAGAGATACAGAGACACAGAGAGAGCGAGAGACAGAGACACAGAGAGAGCGTGAGAGAGAGACACAGAGAGAAAGACAGAGAGAGAGAGACACAGAGAGAGACACAGAGAGAGCGTGAGAGAGAGACAGAGAGAGAGACAGAGAGAGAGACACACAGAGAGAGAGACAGAGAGAGAGAGAGAGAGAGACAGCGAGAGAGAGACAGAGAGAGGCAGAGCGAGAGAGACAGCGAGAGAGCGGCAGAGAGAGAGAGAGAGACAGAGAGAGAGAGAAACATGGGGCACGAATTGTCATGTAACTTTAGCGTCCAAAGTCATATATCACGTTGTACAAGTGTGAATGGAGCCCGAGGCTACCAATGTGACAGTTGTACAACAGCCAAAGTTGCAATGGAAATCACATGCCATTGGGAGTCGCACAAATGTGAATGGAGCCTGAATGAAAATACAAACCAGAAAAGAGAAAAAAAAAGCACAAAAAAAAAAAGTTTCTATTATTCTATATGAACAATTATAAATAAACTATAAATAGTAGAATATGCAAGACTACAGATCTATTGCATTGTATGACCTGATCTCCCGTGTGATTGCAGTCCTCCTAACCATGCGTCAGTAATGACAGGTGGAGATTTCTATACACTGTACATTGTACCGGCTCCGTGCAGTTTACACTTTTAATTGGGTCTATTTGTAAACCATGTAATGCGTCTCGGATTCATATCCTCTTACCGATATACACCGCATACTAGTTTGGTTGTTTTGTTAGCATTCTGCATCCGATTAATTGAAATCAAAAACTGTTTGCAGGATACAAGCTGAATAGCCTGACATTGGACTGTATTATGTTGGAAACATTGGATGAGACGTGTGCGATACAATTGTACAATGCTGCACTACAGTCTATGGCGGAGACATAAGTTGTACAATCTATGGAATGATCTTACAGCTGTTTCAGCTACCCATAGACAGTGTGCAGGATTTACAAAAACAACCAGAGCAAAAGTCCAATCAGCAGCCAATATTTCCTCCCAAATCATAGTGATGGAAACAATAATTGATTGACATTTGATGGAAAAGGAAAAAAAAAAAACTAAATTAAAAAATATAACTCAGCAGCCTCCATTTGATTGGCTTGGACAGCTTCCAATCAATTTCAATGCTAGCAAGTCGCTCAGGCACGGTGGAATTCTGCTGATCATTGCCAATCAACTGAATAACTGTGTCAAAAACCGATCTTAATACACAGTTCGATTCGTTGATTGCTTTTCAGATGGAGTCTAATCATTTGTCTAGTCAATCATTGCATCTTTCAATCATTTTAATCGATGATTGTTTTTTGATCGTTTGCACCTTAATTGATCACAGGTCAATACGCATTTGGCTGCCTTTTAAAAACAGAATGTATTTCCACGTCTCGCTTCCATCGCAGATCCAAAATTTATGCAATATTTTTTATAGCGAAAGGACCGCCCCTTCCTCGCAGGAAAATACATTTTTGCCTCCTCGCTGCATAAATTATCCTGCACGCTGGCAAAGTCTTTGCCAACACTATGGTTCGGCGAATCGCTGACGATATTGGGTTTGTTTGCAAACACCCATGAAAAAAAATAATAATAATTGCGCTGGTCAATGTCTGCAATTGCATTGTATATATGAAAAAAAAAAAAAAATTGGCGTTATGCAAAAGATCGCAGGGTTCAGAGTACATTTTACGAACTAGGATTTAGGTAGTTAATGCCCCCCCATCAAAGTTCAGAAACTAGATAAAACTACAGGGTGGCTTGCCCGCTTGCTAATGCTGTACCTTCAAAAGTGCACTCCATGAGTACGCCAAGTATCGGGCGCAAGAGCCCGACTCCCAGAAAACGTGGAGTCGCCCCTGCCCCAAGAGCTGACACTCCAACGCAGCGCAGAGAAATGGTGATATGTTAAGTCTAAGTACAGGGACATGGAATTTTGTGTGTCCCTCTCTGGCTTTCTCACACCCTCCCATCCCTCCACCTCTTCCAGCAGTTCCACCTCTGCTGGAAGAAGCTCGAGGGGGGGGGGGGAACACACAGTGAATCAGAGCTCCCCGATGAGGTGACTGCTGGGGACCAATCAGGGAGCGCGAAAGGAGCCGGCCCAGCCTGGCCATAGACAGAGGAAGAACCAGCCTCGTCTCTCAAGGTTACTTGCGTTCAGCTGCTCTGCCTCCTCCTTCTCAGGGTTATTATAGGACATTGACAGGACAAGTGACAACTGCGCTACTGCACAGGGAGGCGATATGAGCGGCGTAGCCTGTTGGGAGGGCATTCTGCTTTAATGGGATGTTCCAACGACACCGTAAAGTTCAGATTATTAAAGTAGCCCCATGCAAAAAAAAAAACAAAAAAAGAAAAAAACAAACAACAAAAACAAAAAACACCACTGTAGATGCATTTCTGCATGTTGTTTGATGAGTTATCAATGCGTTTCAGTGCTCCCCCCCCCCCCCATCTCTTTTCCTAAGGTTTCCTGGGGATTTTTTAATGTGCATCCAATACGTTTACGCATTTAGTTTAGATGTACTCCAGTGCATTTTGCCGCATTCCACTACAGTTCTGTGCAGAACAAAATTATTATTATTATTATACAGGATTTATATGGCGCTGACAGTTTGCTCAGCACTTTACAATATAACGGGAGACAATACAGCAACAATACAGTTCAATACAAGAGGGTTAGGAGGGCCCTGATCCTGGGAGCTTACAATCTAGGAGGGAGGGGATAGTGGTACAAAAGGTAATGACTGTGGGGGATGGACTGGTAGGAGGAGTAGAGGATTTCAGTATTTTCTGAGGGCAGGATCTCCCTGAAGAGATAGGTTTTCAGAGTGCGCCTAAAAGTGAGCAGAGTAGGCGATAGTCTGATAGATTGGGGTAGGGAGTTCCAGAGGATGGGGGAAGCCCTGGAGAAGTCCTGGAGACGAGCATGGGAGGAGGAGACAAGGGAGCTAGAGAGCAGGAGGTCTTGCGAGGAGCGAAGAGTACGGTTTGGGTGATATTTAGAGACAAGATCGGTGATGTAAAATGCAGCATGTTCTAGGTTTCCTTCTGCACTGGTGTGAACTATGCCATTGCAACCCATATAATCTACTGTCCTTGAGTTTTTGATGCAGATTAAAAAAAAAAATATGCATTGCTTTATTGCAGGGATGGGGGTACCCTGTGCCGACTTCCTTCTGATACAAGGATGACAGGAGTGGTGACAGCAGCATCACTACTCTTGTAGGAGAGAGCCGGGAGGAGGTGCAGGTTGCACCCCCCCCCCCAAGCGCATTCCTTTGCACATCATTATTATTATTATACAGTATTTATAAAGCGCCAACACATCATGAACAGGAAGGGGGCACAGTTTGGCATCTTTTCCATGGGTGCTGGATGACCTTGTCCCAGCACTGCAGTCAGAGGACAGAGGACAGATCAAGCACTTCAGTGTTTGCGTCCCCATAGTTCAGCGCCCGTCATTCTCCTGGTGGGACGCACATCACAAATATTTACTTTTACTATTTAAAATGAGGATCTTAACGTCGATGGGGTGGTTACGAGATTCCAGTACGACTCTTAAAAAAAAAAAAAACGAACAAGAAGCTGCGATTTTGCCTTTTAAGAACGCGGCAGGACAGCTTGCCACGGACGGGCGAGGAGGAACTCAAAGCGCGAGCAGAGGTTGGGATCATTTTGTCAACCAAATCAATAGAAGTGAAAAGGCTATTCTGGGAGCCAATGGCAACGAAGGTGATCTCCACTGTGGAATCTGACAAACCAGGAGAAAGCAGAAAATGTTTTACAGAGCCATTACTGACCTCTCCTGGAAATGCTGTGTCCTGGCTGCCATGTTCATCCAATGGCTCCAGTATTGGCGTGGCTTGGAGGCAGGTCCCTTGCTAGCTGAATACTTGCTCCAGTTAATTTACTAGGGAAGTACACAGACCAGAGATAGTTGGGGGAGCAGCGATGGCAGCCCTCAATACAGGGCTGTTGAACCCAACTCTGAAAATAAATGTAGAACATTGACCTTAACCCTGAAACCTAACCCTCCAAGGGCCAAGTCACTCGTGGAATCCTGTTACTACAGCATTTACTTTTCACCATGGTGGACCACAACCCTGGAGCTGCCTTATAAAATTTTTTCTCCCCACCTGGCCCATCAACTTTCCCTCACTATTCCCTGCAACCCACCCTGTGGGTCAGACAGTCAGAGCTGTTCCTTGCACTCCTCTTCATTCACCACTGCCCTGGCAACTCATCTATGTGGCCCCACCATCATGGCCCCCTCACCAGTACTCCAATGACCCTACTCTGTTTGACATACTGGACCACAGATTTCAACCATGGTCTCCTCTCTCATCTATAGGGCCCCACCTACATATCCCCCTTACCAGTACACCCATGACTATTCCCGGTCTGTCACAATGGAACGCAGTGCTAACCATGGCCTCCTCTCCATCATCTATTGGGCCCCACCATCATGGCCCCCTCACCAGTACTCCAATGACCATGCTCGGTTTGGCATTTTGGACCACAGATTTCAACCATGGCCTCCTCTCTTATCTATAGGGCCCCACCTACATAGCCCCCTTACCAGTACACCCATGACTATTCCCGGTCTGTCACAATGGAACGCAGTGCCAACCATGGCCTCCTCTCCATCATCTATTGGGCCCCGCCATCATGGCCCCCTCACCAGTATTCCAATGACCCTTCTCATTTTGGCATCTTGGACCACAGATTTCAACCGTGGCCTCCTCTCTATAATCTATAGGGCCCCCTTACCAGTACACCCTATTGAGGGGAGGCTTAATATATGATAGAGGCCAGAGTTTTACTCTGTGTTCCAATATTACATACAAGGTGGTAAAAAAAAAAGAGACTCGTTTTGTAACACACCAACATATGGCAGCACAAGGCTGCACACACAGTCACAGGGAGCACCAAGGTTCATAAGAGATATATATTCACACACTACATATATGATGTACACCCCGGCCTCCATTTTGTAGCAGTCTGAGGTCATTCTGCTGCCGGGCCTGGTAACAAAAGCCGTGTTTGGACACACAGCCGGATGAATCCTCTCTGGACGTTTCTAGTCAGGAGAAGGGAACCTGGCTCTGCACAGTCATTGTCATGAAGGGGGTACCTGAGATAAACATGTACACAATGCCAGGCTTTTGTGGCCCCGGATTCTACTGACTCAGCAGATGCGGCCTAACAAAAAAGACAGCCTGACAGAAAAATAATCGCGCAGTACCAGCAGGGGCGGACTGACAACTCATGGGGCCCCCGGGCAATAGGGGATCATGGGGCCCCTGTGTCCTTGCCCAAACTCAAAAAAGCCTATGAAAAAGGTACCAGGGGCATCTGATGGGGCCCCCTACTGACCCCGGGCCCTCGGGCAGTGCCCGAGTTTCCAAATGGTCAGTCCGCCCCTGGGTACCAGCTTGTCAGTGGTGTACTGGCATTGGAGACAACCTCCAAACTGCACAAAGCTGCTCGCTTCTGACATTCAGACTACATTCACACCTAAACGGCACATTTTCAGGCGTTTATTTTTTTCCAAGCGTTTGCGTTTGTCAGGTGTTTTCTAATGTGGCCAGTGGAAAGCTGAAAAAGGGGCAGAGAAATGCTGTTGAAGCTGAAAAAAAATGCTCATGACCAGGGGCGGACTGACAACTCATGGGGCCCCCGGGCAATAGGGGATCATGGGGCCCCTGTGTCCTTGCCCAAACTCAAAAAAGCCTTTGAAAAAGGTACAAGGGGAATCTCATGGGGCCCCCTACTGACCCCGGGCCCTCGGGCAGTGCCCGAGTTTTCAAATGGTCTGTCCGCCCCTGCTCATGATGTGATTTTAAGGTGTCTATGGGGACAAAAATGCTCAGTTCTGCCTAAAAAGTAGCTCCTGTACTTTTTGAGTGACAGGCGTTTTACTACAAGGAAAGGGCGCTCAGATGTGAACAAGGGCAATTGAAAACAATTGGTTTTTGCTTGTTGAGCGTTTGAACTTCAAGCTACAAGTGTGAACGGGGCCTCAGAAAAAACACAATTCCAATCATGCCCATGCAGTAACAGGTTCACTTTAACGGTGGCGACTGCAGCTGCACATACTCACCTACCCTGTGCTCCGCCATTTGTAATGAAGAGACGAAACGCCATGTAGCCTCCAAGTCACGACTGCCCCATGTGACTGCGCTCGGTGCCTGGGTGGTCAATCGGCAAGCACCAGTTGCGTCACGTAGTAAGGAGGGTTGTGCGTCACGTGCTCCCCCATACTTGGTGGGCTTTTTTCTTCACAGAAGATGTCCAACAGGAGCAAAGGGTAGAAGAGGATGTGTTCCTGGTGGGGCCCCTTTTAAAGAGGACCAGTTGCACGCCCTTTGACAAAACGTATGAAAGGAGTACTTGACCCCTTCATCATTGTATCAACCATCATAAAAGGTCCCCAAAATGAACCCCCGGGGAGTCAGGCGATATGCATTTTCAGGACCGGTTTTCTTGCCTGGGGGGCAGCAACCAGAAGCCTTGACTGAGGGATGACAGCTTGGTTAGTGTGCTGGGAGCGTGTTCTCGTCACCTCATGACACCACGGATGGTGGCACAGGTGTTCTGTACCATCTGCATGCCAGCAGCCCCAATCATATCAATAGGGTTCCCAATTTAAAATCCAGCTGGGTGCGGGTGTGTGAGTCCAAACACAGCGCGGGTTCAAGGACACGCACCTACGTGGATGGCAAATCGGGAGCAGTGGCTGGGTGCAGCTAGGCCACGAATGGGACTGCCTGCACAAGCATACATGGAACAACTCACATGGATGTAGGCTTTAGTATGCCCATGTAAACGAAGACTTTGTATATTTGTGGGGTGCACATAAGCCTTGTTTACCACTCCTCTGAAAAGTGATCCTTGGTGGTGGTTCCAGGTTTTCAGGAGGTGATTGTACCTTCTGAATGCCTGGTTTCGTTTTTTTTTTCTAATCCCAAGAGGAATTATGCAGTTCAATACCGAACCCCAATGTCCTGGTCCCATTAAAGCAGAAGGCAAGTATTTTTTAACTTGCAGCTACAGGTAAGCCTATAATAAAGGTTCACCTCTAGGTACAGTGAATATCTCCTAAACTTGCACGGCTTAGGACAGTGTCACCAACAATGGGGCGCTATTCCTCCCACTGACACCAACAATGGAGCACTATTCCTCCCACTGATACCAATGATGGGGCACTATTCCTTCCACTGATACCAATGATGGGGCACTATTCCTCCCACTGATACCAATGATGGGGCACTATTCCTCCCACTGATACCAATGATGGGGCACTATTCCTTCCACTGATACCAATGATGGGGCACTATTCCTCCCACTGATACCAGTGATGGGGCACTATTCCCCCCACTGACACCAATGATGGGACACTATTCCTCCCACTGATACCAATGATGGGGCACTATTCCTCCCACTGATACCAGTGATGGGGCACTATTCCTCCCACTGATACCAATGATGGGCCACTATTCCTCCCACTGATACCAATGATGGGGCACTATTCCTCCCACTGATACCAATGATGGGGCACTATTCCTCCCACTGACACCAATGATGGGGCACTATTCCTCCCACTGATACCAATGATGGGGCACTATTCCTCCCACTGATACCAATGATGGGGCACTATTCCTCCCACTGATACCAATGATGGGGCACTATTCCTCCTCCTACTGACACCAATGATGGGACACTATTCCTCCCACTGATACCAATGATGGGGCACTATTCCTCCCACTGACACCAATGATGGGGCACTATTCCTCCCACTGATACCAATGATGGGGCACTATTCCTCCCACTGACACCAATGATGGGCCCTATTCCTCCCACTGATACCAATGATGGGACACTATTCCTCCCACTGATACCAATGATGGGGCACTATTCCTCCCACTGATACCAATGATGGGACACTATTCCTCCCACTGATACCAATGATGGAGCACTATTCCTCCCACTGATACCAATGATGGGGCACTATTCCCCCCCACTGATACCAATGATGGGGCACTATTCCTCCCACTGATACCAATGATGAGGCACTATTCCTCCCACTGACACCAATGATGGGCCCTATTCCTCCCACTGATACCAATGATGGGGCACTATTCCTCCCACTGACACCAATGATGGAGCACTATTCCTCCTCCTACTGACACCAATGATGGGGCACTATTCCTCCTCCTACTGACACCAACGATGGGGCACTATTCCTCCCACTAATACCAATGATGGGGCGCTATTCCTCCCACTGACACCAATGATGGGGCACTATTCCTCCCACTGACACCAATGATGGGGCACTATTCCTCCCACTGACACCAATGATGGGGCACTATTCCTCCCACTGATACCAATGATGGGGCACTATTCCTCCCCGATACTAATGATGGGGCACTATTCCTCCCACTGATACCAATGATGGGGCACTATTCCTCCCACTGACACCAATGATGGGGCACTATTCCTCCCACTGACACCAATGATGGGGCACTATTCCTCCCACTGACACCAATGATGGGGCACTATTCCTCCCACTGATACCAATGATGGAGCACTATTTGCTCCCACTGACACCAATGATGGGGCACTATTCCTCCCACTGACACCAATGATGGGGAACTATTCCTCCCACTGACACCAATGATGGGGCGCTATTCCTCCCACTGACACCAATGATGGGACGCTGTTCCTCCTCCTACTGACCATCCCTGGGCCTAGGTTTATTCTAACTGCTGCTGGACCCGGGACATTTTTTACTCCCACTGGCCATAATCCGGCCCCCCTAAAGTCTGAAGGGCAGTAAACTGGCCCTTTGTTTGAAAAGTTTGGAGACCCCTGGCTTAGGAAATAATCACAGTGCATGCAGCCGGCAATGTCACATTTCATCCCTTCAGAACTCTGCCATGCCGTGCCATTCAAGTAAATGAGGCAACAACCCAACTCATGTGATTGCAGTGCAGTGAGTAGGCGATGCAATGAATCCTTCCCATCGGTGAAACAATCTGAACAGCGATGCGAACGTGGATCGCTCTTCAGATCTTTAGAGAGCAAAGCAAGTGTAAAATGAGCCCTTAAACTTCAATAGAAACAAGACGAGTTAAATCGGTCACACCACAAAGCAAAGCATTGCGGCTGCGCCAATGTGAACGGACCGCCATGTTATTTAGTAGGTAATGGTCTGGAGAGGGGGGACAATAGTGCGGGTCACCTGCCTGTTTTTACCACCTGCATGAACAAAGGAAGGCTGAACCAAACGGTCGGTCAATCAAAAAAAATAAAATACGCATACAATTGCGCCATCATTTGTTTCATTTTTCTAAACAAAATCCAGCATGTTGCATCAGGCACTTTCGACTGCGACACACAAATTGGAAGTCGTATCTGGCACACAATTGATACGAAAAACGAACGACCAAGAATTTTTCGGTCAGTTTTTTGACTCGTCTATGGCTGGCCTAAGCCTGCTTCTATTTAGTTCGGCTTCTTCCAGCACCCCCATTGGGAGTGTTTGTAGATGAGTAACCTCACCGAAGCAAGTCAGTGCAGATAACAAGACGACCCTTTCTAACCCTCCGTTCACACCTAAGCGGTTTCTGCAGCGTTTTGCAGAAACGCAGTACAGTCCATTTAACATGATTTCCTATGAGACAGATTCACATCTCCGCGTTTTCACCCGGTGCGTTTTTTTTGGAAAGGGTCAGGGACTTTTTTGAATGCAAAACTTTGTGTTTTTGGTTCTGTATGCTTCAATGGAAACGCTGCAGAAAAGCATGTATTGCACTTTTGTTGCGTTTTACGTTTAAAATCTGCCTAGCAACAAGAAAAAAAAAAAAAAAAACACATCAAAAACACAAGTGCAAAAATGCAAAACGCAATGCAGAAACACATCAAACGCAACCTGCATAGGTGTGAACCTAGATTAACACTGGATACCAAAGATAGAAGATCCCCCACCTCCCTGCTTGTATGCAGATTGCCCAAAACACACGAAAACGGTCCGAATTTATTGCAGCCTAGAATGAATATAAAACACCCGGACTGCACTGGGGCTATGATGCAGAATACATATAAAAATAAGAAAAATAATAATATCCACAACACATAAAAAACAAAACAAAAACCACATGCAAGCAAAACAAAAAAAAAACCCACAACAAAAAAACAAAACAAACAAAAAACAAACAAACACACATCATAAACAGTAAAACGTAAATGTATCCTAATTCTCGCCTATCCTTGTTTCTGCCAATACAGAGGAGCAAATCTGCACTGAAAACTGAGGCACTGACCGACAGTAACCCTGCGTTGCGTCACATTGGAGGCGTGGCCTTAGTGAGGAACCCTAGGACGCCTGTGGGAATGTACAATAGCACATGGGAAAATGATATCAACAGGGCACAAATGGACTTTTTTTTTTTTTGCACTCCAGCCACGAGGAAGGAGCTACTAGCCTGCAGTTACACGTGTCGAAGCGACCAAAGAAACCAATGAATTGCAACCCTCATGGGACACCCTCAAAATTCAAAACTTGTCCCCTTTATTATGGCGAATCAACCTTGGTGTTGTAGGACTACAAGTCCCAGCTGAAAGGAACCAGGTTCTGCGAGGAGCATGAAACACCATGACACCTTTCTGACCTCCCTAGCACATCGACATAAGTTGTCAACGGTTCTTGAAATTCCAGAGACAGATGGAGGTTCTAAAAATGAGGTTCTCGTCTCGGGATCTCCTTTTCAGGACGTAACATACCACCTAAGCATACGATCGTGACACAACCATTTTTTTTTTTTAAAGTGTTAAAATTCTTTGAAAAAGTCAAGATCAGCGTAAGCGTGCCTCTTGAGAAGTCAAGTGTCCTTGGCAAGTGTCAACGTTGTGGGAATACTTCCATTTGACCAAATGTTGACAGGTAGAGTCCAACCGACAAGGATACTTTGTATCCGGTGAACCGACAGGTAGAGTCCAACTGACAAGGATACTTTGTATCCGATGACCGACAGGTAGAGTCCAACCGACAAGGATACTTTGTATCCGGTGAACTGACAAGTCCAGTCCAACCGACAAGGATACTTTGTATCCGGTGAACCGACAGGTAGAGTCCAACCGACAAGGATACTTTGTATCCGGTGAACCGACAGGTAGAGTCCAACCGACAAGGATACTTTGTATCCGGTGAACCGACAGGTAGAGTCCAACCGACAAGGATACTTTGTATCCGGTGAACCGCCAGGTAGAGTCCAACCGACAAGGATACTTTGTATCCGGTGAACCGACAGGTAGAGTCCAACCGACAAGGATACTTTGTATCCGGTGAACCGACAGGTAGAGTCCAACCGACAAGGATACTTTGTATCCGGTGAACCGACAGGTCCAGTCCAACCGACAAGGATACTTTGTATCCGGTGAACCGCCAGGTAGAGTCCAACCGACAAGGATACTTTGTATCCGGTGAACCGACAGGTAGAGTCCAACCGACAAGGATACTTTGTATCCGGTGAACCGACAGGTAGAGTCCAACCGACAAGGATACTTTGTATCCGGTGAACCGACAGGTCCAGTCCAACCGACAAGGATACTTTGTATCCGGTGAACCGCCAGGTAGAGTCCAACCGACAAGGATACTTTGTATCCGGTGAACCGACAGGTAGAGTCCAACTGACAAGGATACTTTGTATCCGATGACCGACAGGTAGAGTCCAACCGACAAGGATACTTTGTATCCGGTGAACTGACAAGTCCAGTCCAACCGACAAGGATACTTTGTATCCGGTGAACCGACAGGTAGAGTCCAACCGACAAGGATACTTTGTATCCGGTGAACCGACAGGTAGAGTCCAACCGACAAGGATACTTTGTATCCGGTGAACCGACAGGTAGAGTCCAACCGACAAGGATACTTTGTATCCGGTGAACCGACAGGTAGAGTCCAACCGACAAGGATACTTTGTATCCGGTGAACCGACAGGTCCAGTCCAACCGACAAGGATACTTTGTATCCGGTGAACTGACAGGTCCAGTCCAACCGACAAGGATACTTTGTATCCGGTGAACTGACAAGTCCAGTCCAACCGACAAGGATACTTTGTATCCGGTGAACCGACAGGTCCAGTCCAACCGACAAGGATACTTTGTATCCGGTGAACCCATTCTCACTTCCTCAAGTCACTTAAGCCAATAGCAAGTTCTAGGGACCAATCAACAAATACAAAGGGGTGCAGGGACCCCCCCCCCTACCAAAAATGCCACCCAGCGGAGGGTGCTAGCCCCACCACCTGATCACACCACCTTAGCCACACTGCTATCATTTAAAGGGGAACATGCACTGGTCACCCACCATCGATGTCGCTCAGCAGGGCCGTGTCGATGTCGCTGCTCTCATGGAGGCACAGGGACGGGTCCAGCTGGTCCAGGGAGCTTTCGTCGAACGCCAAGCCGTTCATTTTGCCGGTTGCCCCCCCTTCTTCCTGCGATGATTGGTCAGTCTGTCTTTCCTATGGCTGGCATGGGGCTTATTCCAATAAAAGTCCTTGTAGAGAGAGTATCAGGGCTTGTTATTATTGTTTATGGGGGGGAACGTCTCATGTCAAAGCCCCCCCATAGCTCCAGCAGGGAAGTTCAGTATAAAACTGCAAGGCGCTGCTCTCCTCCTGCTTGCTGAGAGTATGGGTGGAGCCTGGTGAGGGTTATCCCTGCCCAGTACACCCCTTACACCCAGGCAACACCCCTTCTATCCTGGACACACCCCTTATATCCTGGAGAGCCCCGCCCCCCCCTGCACTCAAGTCTAGTGTGTGCCTGCAGGCTTGAGAGTTAACCCGTTGGCTGCCAGACTCATCTTCATGCCTGGAAAGTCGGCTTTCCTGCCTGATAAATCTGATGGAATCGTTCCTTAAGCCCGGGCTCACATATATGCAGTGCGGTACATCGCATGTGATTCACACAGGAAACGCACCGCATTACCGTGCAAATCACATGCTATTAGTATGCGGTGCGATTGGAGATGTACATTATGTATGGGTGAAATCGCACCGCACCTGCACCAAAAAAACGCAGGACCCTTTTTTTGGTCCGCACTAGAATCCACTGAACACCCATGAAATCTGATTCTGCACATCGCACTGCGTTTTGTGAACTGATTTCTGGGTGTCCGCAATTTAAATTACACAGCGGTTCGTGTGAACGGGGTGCGATTATGACGCGGTGCCGAAATCACACAGAAACCGGGGCAAATTTTGCAGCGCATCAGTGTGAGCCTGGGCTGAAATTTGCACCTCGTCAAAACGCACGGTACTTTGTTACCATGCGCCTTGGCACACGAACACGTATGCGTTAGCTAGAAGCATGGAGGTGCCATTAGGGATCATTGGCGCAGCCGTGAGTCTTCAAACGGGCTGCGTGTTTTTTGTTTGTTGCGGGAGAGCGCACAATTTTGTGCACTTTCCCGCAACGCAAAAGTGTGAACGTAGTCTTTAAAAAAAGGCAGACACTCATACCGTGTTTCTGGCCCTGTAGACTTTAATGAGCGCACACGTAAAATGCATGTACGGCGCGTGTTTTGGGCACATTTGTGGTGCGTTTTTGGCAGGATTTTCCTTCTACAAACAAATGCATAAGCATGAAAACGCATCAAAAAAAATGAGTGCAAACATGCAGTATAAAAAGCCCACAAGTGTGAGCCTAGGCCAGGGGCGGACTGACCATTTGGAAACTCAGGGCCCGGGGTCAGTAGGGGGGCCCATGAGATGCCCCTGGTACCTTTTTCATAGGCTTTTTTGAGTTTGGGCAAGGACACAGGGGCCCCATGATCCCCTATTGCCCGGGGGCCCCATGAGTTGTCAGTCCGCCCCTGGCCAGGCTAATTTAGGCAAGGTTCACACCTATGCAGTTTGTCTTTGATCCGTTTCTGCAGTGCGTTTTGTCGTGCATTTTGCATGTACGTTTTTGACTCGTTTTATATGTGTTTTGTGGGGTTTTTTTTACTTGTTGCTGGGCATATTAAAACGCAAAACGCATCAAAAGCGCACAGCCCTCAATCTCCTTCTCTCTAGACTCAGCCTCTCAGAATTTATGGACAGGAATAGCTCAGTCAGTCAGAGATCGGTACCGATATTCATTAGAGCCGAGTTCCACTCACTCTGTGAAAAAAATAAAAGTCAGCAGCTACAAAAACTGTAGCTGCTGACTTTTAAAAAACAGCCACTTGCAAAAACGCAGCAAAAACACATAAAAAAACGCACTACAAGCTTTTCTGCAGCGTCTCCATTGAAGTCTATAGAACCAAAAACGCTACATTTTGCGCTTAAAAAAGTCCCTGAGCTTTTCCAAAAAAACGTACCGGGTGAAAACGCGGAAATGTGAACCTGTCCCATAGGATATCATGTTAAAGGGACTGTACAGCGTTTCTGCAAAACGCACCGGAAAAAACGCTTAGGTGCGCTTAAAAAAGTCCCTGACCCTTTCCAAAAAAACGCAGTGGGTGAAAACGCAGAGCTGTGAACCTGTCCCATAGGAAATCAAGTTAAATGGGTTGTACAGTGTTTCTGCAAAATGCAGTGGAAAACGCTTAAAAAAGTCCCTGACCCTTTCCAAAAAACGCACCGGGTGAAAACACGGAGATGTGAACCTGTCCCATAGGAAATCATGGTAAAGGGACTGCTGTGCGTTTCTGCAAAAAGCAGCGGAAAACACTTAGGTGTGAACCTAGACTTAGCCCGGGTTCCCACTGATACGGTGCGGAATTTGTAGAGTTTTCTGTGCGAATTTTGCACTGCATCACAATCGCACCCCGTTCATGCGAACCGCTATATTAAGTTAATGACACCCCGAAATCGGTTCGCAAAACGCGGTGCGATGTGCAGAATCGGATCGCATGAGTGTGAATACCCATGTGGACCAAAAAAAGGGTCCTGCACCTTTTTGGTGCGGATGCGGTGCGATTAGAGACATACAAGGTGTACAGCTCCAATCGCAATGCACAGAATTCGCATGTGATTTGCAGGGAATGCGATGCGGTTCCTGTGCGAATCACATGCGATATGCCGCACCGCATATACCGGGATAAATGCGTGTTGCAGTAACGAGCACATTACCAATCATGTCCCCAAATAACATCACTATTCATCCAACGGAGCGATAATCTAGCGATAAGATAAGAGCTCCCTACACGGGAAGACGTTATCTTATCGGAATTGTTCCAGCGCAGTATACTACCAGCGATACCTCGGAGGAGACGCATCTGAGGGAGGACTGTTTATTATAGAACGCTGATCCTGTGTGCATCTATAACTAAGGACTGCATTTGTAGGGGTGTTATCAGGGGCGGACTGACAACTCATGGGGCCCCCGGGCAATAGGGGATCATGGGGCCCCTGCAGGGGCGGACTGACAACTCATGGGGCCCATGGGCAATAGGGGATCATGCGGCCCCTGTGTCCTTGCCCAAACTCAAAAAAGCCTATGAAAAAGGTACCAGGGGCATCTCATGGGGCCCCCTACTGACCCCGGGCCCTCGTGCAGTGCCCGAGTTTCCAAATGGTCAGTCCGCCCCTGGGTGTTATCCATGCATCGTTACTGACTTAGGCTCCATTCACACTTGTGCGACTTGTCATGCGACTTTGGGCATCAAAGTCACGTGACAAGTCAGAGCCCATTCTTTTCAATGGCACCCAGTTCAAATCGGTACAACTTACAGCTGCAGCAACTTTTAAAAGGCGCCTGCACTACTTTGATGCGACTTTGATTCAGAGAGTGTAACTCCGGGTTCACACCTAAACGTTTTCTGCAGCGTTTTGCAGAAACGTAGTACAGTCCATTTAACATGATATCCTATGGGACACGCTCACATGTCCGCGTTTTCACCCGGTGCGTTTTTTGGAAAGGGTTAAGGGACTTTTTTGAACGCACAACGTTGCGTTTTTGGTTCTATAGACTTCAATGGGAACGCTGCAGAAAAGCATGTATTGCGTTTTTTGCTGCGTTTTTGCTGCATTTTGTGTTTACAATCTGCCTAGCAACAAGAAAGAAAAACAACTGGAAAATACATCAAAAACGCAGCAAAAATGCAAGTGCAAAAACGCAAAATGCAATGCAGAAACTCATCAAACGCACTCTGCATAGGTGTGAACCTAGACTTAAAGTAGAGCTCCACCCAAAAGGGGAAGCTCTGCTTTAAGGACTGCTCCCCCACTTCCCATTAAGGATTGGCACCGTTGGGGGGCAGGGAGGAGCGGGTACCCGAATTTGACAGGTACCCACTTCCGGTCCGATCGCTTCATGAAGCGCAGCACTACTCGCGCATGCGCAGTGGGTACCCGGCTGTGAAGCCGCAAGCTGTCACAGCCAGGGGCCCACACTGAAGATGTCGGCCTTCTGGAATTTAGGACAGCCGGTGAAACGGGGTGCGGGGAACACACTGCGGGACCGAGGGACAGGTAAGTGGCTGTTTTTTAAAAGTCAACAACTACAGTTTTTGTACAGTTTTTGTAGCTGCTGACTTTTATTTTTTCACAGAGTGAGTGGGACTCCGCTTTAATGAATATCCGTACCGATCTCTGACTGTGTTTACTATGCTTCAGTTTATGAATGAACGGGAAGATCTGTACAGAGCTATTCCTGTCCATAAATTCTGAGAGGCTGAGACTAGAGAGAAGGAGATTAAGGGTTGTGTCCTCAATCTCTTTTCTCTGTCGCAACAGAGAAACATCAAAGGTCTGTTTAGACCCCTGATATCTCACCAAACCCTCCAACAGGGTGCGTAGCCTCCCTAGTGGTCTGATTATGTCCATATTTCTGTGCTCAAAGCAGTACATTTTTTTGCATGGAAATATGTATTTTTTTTATTTTAGGCCTGTAATTTTTAGGAATAACTCACTGAAATCTGTCCGAACAAGAGTCTAGTAAACATCCCGGGGATGATAAAATTTGAAACACGAAATCATAAATTATAATTTAATAAATAATCATAAAAAATAATAATATAATAATAATAAATTTAATTCAATAATATAATCAAACCAAAAACACTGAAATGTGAAATATAGCGCCAAGTTCGCACATCACTGAGCAAAGTCGCAGAATCGTTTTCAGTGTCTGATGAGGAATTTCCCCCACGAATCATTATCACTCAATTCTGCAAGTGGTTCTGATTTACTATCGCTGTTCTCTAGCCGGTCTAAAACCGCTTTTGACCTAAAGGGACGCTTTTTGGACGCCATGGACGTTTCTCAGTTTCCGGGCAGAAAGAACAGTAAAAATGCAGGCAGGGCGCCGGACAAAGCACTCGGGACAAAATGTATGTGAAATGGTTTGATACAGGAATGTTATACTATGTGATTTTAGTGGATTTAGTGAATGTCACTTTTACAATTTTCAAATTTCCCGCCGTTCTGTCCCCTGTGCTTCCCAAGGCAACTGCCTTATTTGCCTCACAGTAAATACACCCCTATATATAAATATACACTTACTGGCCACTTTATTAGGTCCACCTTGCTAGAACCGGGTTGGACACCTTTTTGCCTTCAGAAATGCCTTCATTCTTCTTGGCGAAGATTCAACAAGGTGTTGGGAACATTCCACAGAGATTTTGGTCCATATTGACATGAGAACATCACACAGTTGCTGCAGATTTGTCGGCTGCACATCCATGATGGGAATCTCCCATTCCTCCAGATCCCAAAGGTGCTCTATTGGATGGAGATCTGGTGACTGTGGAGGCCATTGGAGTCCAGTGACCTCATTGTCATGTTCAGGAAACCAATTGGAGATGATTTGAGCTTTGTGACATGGAGCATTATCCTGCTGGAAGGAGCCATCAGAAGATGGGGACACTGGAGTCAGAAAGGGATGGAAATGGTCAGCAACAATACTCAGGTAGGCTGTGGCGACCAATTAGAACAAAGGAGCCCAAAGCGTGCCAAGAAAATCTCCTCCACACCATGACACCACCAGCCTGAACCATTGATACAAGGCAGGGTGGATCCACCACACCGTGACACCACCACCAGCCTGAACCATTGATACAAGGCAGGATGGATCCACCACACCATGACACCACCAGCCTGAACCGTTGATACAAGGCAGGATGGATCCACCACACCAGGACACCACCACCACCAGCCTGAACCGTTGATAGAAGGCAGGATGGATCCACCACACCATGACACCACCACCACCAGCCTGAACCGTTGATAGAAGGCAGGATGGATCCACCACACCATGACACCACCAGCCTGAACCGTTGATACAAGGCAGGATGGATCCACCATACCATGACACCACCACCACCAGCCTGAACCGTTGATAGAAGGCAGGATGGATCCACCACACCGTGACACCACCACCACCAGCCTGAACCGTTGATACAAGGCAGGATGGATCCACCACACCATGACACCACCACCACCACCAGCCTGAACCGTTGATACAAGGCAGGATGGATCCACCACACCATGACACCACCACCACCAGCCTGAACCGTTGATACAAGGCAGGATGGATCCACCACACCATGACACCACCACCACCACCAGCCTGAACCGTTGATACAAGGCAGGATGGATCTACCACACCAGGACACCACCACCACCAGCCTGAACCGTTGATACAAGGCAGGATGGATCCACCACACCATGACACCACCACCAGCCTGAACCGTTGATACAAGGCAGGATGGATCCATGCTTTAATGTTGTTTACGCCAAATTCTGACCCGACCATCTGAATGTTGCAGCTGAAATCCAGACTCATCAGACCAGGCAGTTTTCCAATCTTCTATTGTGCAATTTTGCTGAGCCTCTGCGAATTGTAGCCTCCGTTTCCTGTTCTTAGCTGACAGGAATGGCACCCAGTGTGGTCTTCTGCTGCTGTAGCCCATCTGCTTCAAGGTTCCACGTGTTGTGCGTTCGGAGATGGTATTCTGCATACCTTGGTTGTAACGAGTGGTTGTTTGAGTTACTGTTGCCTTTCTATCACCTCAAACCAGTCTGCCCATTCTCATCAGCAAGACATTTTCCTCCACACAACTGCAGCTCGCTGGATATTTTCTCTTCTTCGGACCATTCTCTGTACACCCTAGAGATGGTTGAGTGAAAATCCCAGGAGATCAGCAGTTTTTGAAATACTCAGACCAGCCTGTCTGGCACCAACAACCATGCCATGCTCAAAGTCACTGAAATCCCCTTTCTTCCCCATTCTGATGCTCGGTTAGAACTTCAGCAAGTCGTCTTCACCACATATAGATGCCTAAATGCATTGAGTTGCTGCCATGTGATTGGCTGATTAGCAATTTGTGTTACTAAGCAATGGAACAGGCGGACCTAATAAAGTGGCAGCTGAGTGTATATAGTATATTTAGGAGGGATGAATCGGGGATTGTCATGGAGCAGATAGTCACACATACAAAGAATAGGTGCTGCAACCCGCACAGCATGCTTTTCATAAGGAGTATATCTCACCGTGCGACTCCTGCGCTTTCCATCCACTGAACCAGCAAATCACATCATATGGGATCGGCAACAAGGTGAGGAAGGACTGTAGAAATGTTATTCAGATGCGGAGTAAAAACAGTTCCAGAATGCAAGCAACATGAATGCGTTTCAGTGAGAATGCACGCAACACTAACGCGTTTCAGTGAGAATGCACGCAACACTAATGCGTTTCGGTCAAACACGACCTTACTTATAGTTTCTTATATGTTTCAAAAATGGACCGCGCTAAATTTTTGAAATATTTAAGATTCTGTGTTTAGTAATTCACAGTTAGGACTGCTGCTATATAGCGATCTGATATAGAGAATTTTTTGCTAAGCGAAACAGAACCCCTTTTATTTCAATATAGTTTTTTATAGTTGGCTGAGATGCGTTAGTCTTGCGTGCATTCTGACTGAAACGCGTTAGTGTTGCGTGCATTCTGACTGAAACGCGTTAGTGTTGCTTGCATCCTGACTGAAACGTGTTAGTGTTGCGTGCATTCTGACTGAAACGTGTTAGTGTTGCTTGCATCCTGACTGAAACGCGTTAGTGTTGCTTGCATCCTGACTGAAACGCGTTAGTGTTGCTTGCATCCTGACTGAAACGCGTTAGTGTTGCGTGCATTCTGACTAAAACGCGTTAGTGTTGCTTGCATCCTGACTGAAACGCGTTAGTGTTGCTTGCATCCTGACTGAAACGCGTTAGTGTTGCTTGCATCCTGACTGAAACGCGTTAGTGTTGCGTGCATCCTGACTGAAACGCGTTAGTGTTGCTTGCATCCTGACTGAAACGCGTTAGTGTTGCTTGCATCCTGACTGAAACACGTTAGTGTTGCGTGCATCCTGACTGAAACGTGTTAGTGTTGCGTGCATCCTGACTGAAACGCGTTAGTGTTGCTTGCATCCTGACTGAAACGCGTTAGTGTTGCTTGCATCCTGACTGAAACGCGTTAGTGTTGCGTGCATTCTGACTAAAACATGTTAGTGTTGCTTGCATCCTGACTGAAACGCGTTAGTGTTGCGTGCATCCTGACTGAAACGCGTTAGTGTTGCTTGCATCCTGACTGAAACGCGTTAGTGTTGCGTGCATCCTGACTGAAACGCGTTAGTGTTGCTTGCATCCTGACTGAAACGCGTTAGTGTTGCGTGCATCCTGACTGAAACGCGTTAGTGTTGCGTGCATCCTGACTGAAACGCGTTAGTGTTGCGTGCATCCTGACTCATTAGTGTTGCTTGCATCCTGACTGAAACGCGTTAGTGTTGCGTGCATTCTCAGTGAAACGCGTTAGGTTGCGTGCATTCTCAGTGAAACGTGTTAGTGTTGCTTGCATCCTGACTAAAACGCATTAGTGTTGCTTGCATCCTGACTGACTCATTAGTGTTGCTTGCATCCTGACTGAAACCCGTTAGTGTTGCTTGCATCCTGGCTGAAGCACGTTAGTGTTGCTTGCATCCTGACTGACTCATTAGTGTTGCTTGCATTCTGGAACTGTTTTTACTCCGCATCTGAATAACATTTCTACAGTCCATCCTCACCTTGCAATAGGCGTGGTCCCATATGATGTGATTTGCTGTGATAGGGTCCATTGTGGCCTTGTCATCCAATCACGAGTGATCGATCGACACGTGCTGTGTATGTCTGCAGACAGGTCGCTCGGGTCATGTGTAGCTTTTCCTTTTTAATGGTTAACTAGGATTGCCTAACCCCGATATCAGATAATGACCTGGAAGTGAAACGCGTTGTGTTGTTTCCATATATATCCTCCAATCAGATCACCACATTGGGCGGGGTACTCTGAACATACATGTCACAGCTGGACGCACTGCACTGCACCCCTGAACAGAATGCTACATAGTGTGTCCGTGTAACAGCGATATATGTATTGCCTTTCATGGAGATCACTGTACTCCCCGACAATGTGGAGCAGAATGCTGGAAAGTGGGCGTGATCTGGACCAGACTTTTCAAAATGTGGGCGTGATCTCTATGAGATTGCTAGTAAAGTGGGTGTGATCGGGACCAGAATGCTGGAAAGTGGGTGTACTCTGGACCAGACAAGGAAAGTGGGTGTGATCTGCACTAGACTGATGGAAAGTGGGCGTGAACCAGACCAGACACTTACAAATAGGCGTGGTCTGGAGCAAAATGCTGGAAAGTGAGTATGATCAGGACTAGACTGCTGGAAAGTGGGCGTGGTCTGGAGCAGAATGCTGGAAAGTGGGCGTGATCAGGACTAGACACAAGGAAAGTGGGAGTGATTTGGACCAGACACATGGAAAGTGGGCGTGATCCAGACCAGACACATGGAAAGTGGGCGTGATCCAGACCAGACATATGGAAAGTGGGTGTGACCCGGACCAGACATGAAAAGTGGGCGTGATTTGCACCAGACACATGGAAAGTGGGCATGATCCGGAGCAGACACGTGGAAAGTGGGCGTGACCCAGACCAGGCACGTGGAAAGTGGCCGTGATCCAGACCAGACATGAAAAGTGGGCGTGATTCGGACCGGACACATGGAAAGTGTGCATGATTCGGACAGAACGCACGGAAGGTGGGCGTGATCCGGACCGGACGCATGGAAGGTGGGCGTGATCCGGACCGGACGCATGGAAGGTGGGCGTGATCCGGACCGGACGCATGGAAAGTGGGCGTGATCCAGACAAGAAAAGTGGGCATGATTCGGATCAGACACACGGAAGGTGGGCGCGACCCGGACCGGGCGCACGGAAGATGGGCATGATTCGGATCAGACACACGGAAGGTGGGCGCGACCAGGACCGGGCGCACGGAAGATGGGCGTGACCCTGACCGGGCGCACGGAAGATGCGCGTGACCCTGACCGGGCGCACGGAAGGTGGGCGTGACCCAGACCAGGCGCAATGAAGGTGGGCGTGACCCGGACCACACTGGAAAGTGGCAGAAATATTGAATAACTATAATATATATTTTATTGGCCACAACATTCTTTACTAATACACGATCTCTCACCGATTACAAACGTTCCGTATTTATATATACAGGGACAGTAACGCGGCCGGTGACCTGTCATAGTTCTCAGCCCGGCCAGCACTGTTGGGGTTAACGCTCTCGGCCCCTCCCAACGCCATATACGGAAACTCCATGCAGCAGGGCGCCGAACACAACACTCCGCGCCTCCCGCTCACCAAGCTCACTCATGAATATTCACCGGAGGAACGTTTTACTCTCCACCAATCAGCGGACAAAGGCGTGGCCACGTCTGGCAGGCTTGGTTGAGGGAGCAAAAGGGAAAACCCCGCCTGTAGAACGAGTAGCGGCGTCCAATGGGAGAGCGGAGAGCGAGTGGGGTGAGGGCGCGTCACACAGAGCGTGCTCTGGTTACATCATGTGCTGCTCCGAGGACTGGTTGGTCACGTGGTTCTCCTGCTTCGGATTCCTCCGCCGACGCTCGGGCGGGCTGCACTTGTTGTGTTTTCCCGGAGCTGTGTAGTGATCGGCGGGGCTCGGTGACTCTGGACTGCAGTCCGGGGACACGTATCGAGGCCGCAGTACACACAGGAAGGACATTTACATTGTTCTTCCCAAATATAAGTAAAACGTGCCACATGGTTGCTATGGACAACACCTCTGTTGCTATGGACAAGCAGGTTCCCTTTGCAGCCATTGTGATGTTTCACCTGCCATGTATTTCTCACATGAAGGACTGATTAGAGGATGAATTGGCGATGATGTCAGACCACGTTGCTCAGTACTGTTTACCTAATTGACTTTTATTATTTGAGCAATTAAACTTGGGCTCCAGGCAACCCGCCAAATACACGCGTGAGCTGCCGTCTGTCAGACGTGTGCTCAGCTCATACTGAGAGTGATGCAGGCCCGGTGACCCCACTTTTCTCTCCTGCATGGCATCAGGACCGCCTGGTCACTGCCCCTCCTCCAGTCTCTGATTGGACAAAGAGTGACAGTTGACCCAGGATGGCAGAACGGATTGGCTTAGAGCAGTGTTTCTCAACTCCAGTCCTCATGGACCCCCAACAGGTCATGTTTTCAGGATTTCCCTCAGATGAAACAGCTGTGATTACTAAGGCAGTGAAACTGATCAAATCACCTGTGCAAAATAATGGAAATCCTGAAAACATGACCTGTTGGGGGTCCATGAGGACTGGAGTTGAGAAACACTGGCTTAGAGACAATCCAAGTATAAATGTCGTAGATTTGGTCCTGAAAATTCTGGTTGGTTGACCACTCATGCATGCTGGACGTTTTTGCTCGTAGGGGCATCTGGTGTTTTGTTTTTAAGCACCCCTGGATGTTCGCCTACACTATATTACCAAAGGAACGCCGCCCTTTCCACACACATGACCTTTAATGGCCCCCCAGTCTTAGTCCGTAGGGTTCAATATTGAGTTGGCCCCGCCCTTTCCACACACATGACCTTTAATGGCCCCCCAGTCTTAGTCCGTAGGGTTCAATATTGAGTTGGCCCCGCCCTTTCCACACACATGACCTTTAATGGCCTCCCAGTCTTAGTCCGTAGGGTTCAAAATTGAGTAGGCCCCGCCCTTTCCACACACATGACCTTTAATGGCCTCCCAGTCTCAGTCCGTAGGGTTCAATATTGAGTTGGCCCCGCCCTTTCCACACACATGACCTTTAATGGCCTCCCAGTCTTAGTCCGTAGGGTTTAATATTGAGTTGGCCCCGCCCTTTCCACGCACATGACCTTTAATGACCCCCCAGTCTCAGTCCGTAGGGTTCAATATTGAGTTGGTCCCGCCCTTTGCAGCTATAACAGCTTCAACTCTTCTGGGAAGGCCGTCCACAAGGTTTAGGAGGGTGTCTATGGGAAGGTTGGACCATTCTTCCAGAAGCACATTTGTCAGGTCAGGCACTGATGTCGGGGGAGGAGGCCTGGCTCGCAGTCTCCGCTCTAATTCATCCCAAAGGTGTTCTATGGGGTTGAGGTCAGGACTCTGTGCAGGCCAGTCAAGTTCCTCCACCCCAAACTGGCTCCTCCATGTCTTTATGGACCTTGCTTTGTGCACTGGTGGGCAGTCATGTTGGAACAGGAAGGGGCCATCCCCAAACTCTTCCCACAATGTTGGGAGCATGAAATTGTCCAAAATGTCTTGGTATGCTGACACCTTAAGAGTTCCCTTCACTGGAACTAGGGGGCCAAGCCCAACCCCTGAAAAACAACCCCACACCATAATCCTCCTCCACCAAACTTTACACTTGGCACAATGCAGTCAGGCAAGTACTGTTGTCCTGGCAACCGCCATCAGGGCGCGTATGACCACCATTAGATCGATGGGGGATACAGCCAGCTTGGATTCCAGTCACCTTTATTGAGCTAGTCTCATCATGTGACAGGTTCTCTTTAAACCAAATCTACAGAAACTCCTATAGGTGGTAGATTCTGTATATTATATCATTTTACTATATAGATATACAATCTTCTACCTACTTATAGGAGTTTCTGTTGATGTGGTTTAAAGTGAACTTAATCAATAATGTGCATTATCAATGGCTGACAAAGTCCAGTACAGGTAAGAATTGATTAGATTGCATGAACGGCACACTTATCAATTTAGCCAATGCACCCCTATACAGACACGTATATGGGTCAGTGTTATCAGGGGCCGACTGACAACTCATGGGGATCATGGGGCCCCTGTGTTCCCGCCCACACTCAAAAAAAGCCAATGAAAGGTACCAGGGGCATCTCATGGGGCCCCCTGCTGATCCCGGGCCCTCGGGCAGTGTCCGAGTGCTCAAATGGTCAGTCCCCCCCGAGTGTTACACTACTGCAGCTGCTTAGCACAGATTCTGGAAGGTAGCGAGGATCAAGGTAATATCAGCTGCTACTACAATGATTATCTTCTTCCAAAAGGATCGGCCAAGTATGGAATATGTATACTTACATTGGTCCATGCTGCTTTAGGGCTCGTTCCATCTTGTTTTACTCTTTGAAGAGTGATCCAAATGCAGATTGCTCTTCAGAGAGCATAGCAAGTGACATTTGCTATGAGGTGAGGAGGCGTTGTGTCTCCTCCTCGCCATCTGCTTTAATCCCTTGATCGCCGCAGTAGCTCACTGCAACCGTGTGACTTGCAGAGTGATTGCAGCATGGCCCCATTAACTTGACGAGGGGTATGTTTCTGATGTGGCTGCGAAGCATAGCATCACGACTGTGGCATGTGTACACCCTTGACTGCTGCTTCTGCAGATAAAAGGGGGAGCGGTTGGAGGACAGTAAAAGCACAGCTCAACCGCAGGGTTTTACTTTCCTGCCCTCCCCCAACCACTAGTGTGAATGGCCCCTAAGGTTTGCAGGATAAATCTGGCTTCTGCTTCGGTGGGTGAGGCAAGTTAAAATTAAACGAGCACTTTGTTTCGTTATGAATCGAAATTCATGAGTTTTCATTAGTCGGATGTATTCAAATTACAACAGTAACAAATTTCAGCAAATCCGAAATAACGAAATGAATTATCCGAATTCAAAAATAAAATTGGATTTGAAAATGAGTTTGAATTCAAAATGGAAACAGATTGCAATAGAATAGACTAGAACAGCGTATAAGCAAATAGACTAGAATAGAATAAAATAGAATATAAAATAATAGAATGAATAAAATATAGAAGAATAGAATAAAATAGAAAGATTATAGCCATCCTCCGAAATTCAAATTGATTAGAAATTAACCACTTCCCGACTGGCCATTGTATATAAACAGCTGGACGGTGGCGGTGCAGGGTCGGGTGGCCGTTTATAAACGGCCTCCCCGCACCCTGCTTGTGCGCGCTCCCTGGGAGCGTGCAGCACCGCGATCCGGTGCCCGCTGTCCTCCGGACACAGTGAAACACTGATCGTCGGACGGGACCTCTGTGTGAGGTCCCGATAATGTGATCACTGATTGGCCAATCAGTGATCACATGCAGAGTAGTAAGCAAGATGTCACTTGTGACATCATTGCTTACTACGTGTGAAATCTGTGAATGATCACAGAAGTCCCATGGTACAAGGCTATTCACAACAGCCTTGTACCATGTGACAAGCTGTGACCAATCGCAGCTCACTCAGTAGTTGTCAATGGCTGCAAGAATGCAGCCAGAGAGAAGGAGAAATGATTGCTTTTACAACCTTTATGGGTGTAAAAGCAATCACTGTAAAAAAAAAAAAAAAAAAAAAAATCTTCATCACCAAGTAGTACAGTGTCACCATGGTGACACTGTACTGCTAGGTGACAGTATGTAAAAATAAATAAATAAAAGATATAAAAAAAATTAAAAAAATGTAAAAATTTTTTTTTAAAAATTATAATTTTTAGTTATAAACTAATTTGGGTTATTTTTTTTTACTAATAATAATGGAATAAATTTTGGCCAAGATTTATGATAAAATACTATGTATTTGCAAAATTCTATAAGAAAAACACTTTTTTCAACATTTTTGGACTTTTTAATTTACATAGCAAAAAAAAAAAATCCCAGTGGTGAATAAATACCACCAAAATAAAGCTTTATCTGACTCCAAAAAATGCTAAAAAATTCCTATGGGTACAGTGTTGCATGACCGCGCAATTGTCATTCAAAGTGTGATAGCGCTGAAAATTGGCCTGGACGGGAAAGGGGGGGAAAGTGTCCGGACTGGAAGTGGTTAACGAATATACGAAACGAATTCCAAAAACTAATCATTCTAACATAATGAATATGAAGAAATTAAATTCTTAATTGGATGAATAAATTAGAAACAAAACATTTTCTTGTTAAAATGAAGACCAATGTAGGCGAGAGGTACGTCAGATGAATGTCCTACAATGGGCACCACAGGCCACCCTCCTCCAGCTCAGGAAGGCCACACCTATATATTGAACACTCACCTGCTTCTATGGTTGATCTCTTGCTGGGCAAAACGCGTCAGTTCTGCAATCCCAGTTGAGCAATGACACCGCAGCACCTAGCTGCTGTGGCCAGGGATGTATTTATCACAAGGCATTTGCCTAGGGCGGCATTTTTTAGGTGGGCAGCACCGGGAAGAAGGGACATATGAGGCATGGGGACCAGGTGGCTGGTTTGATGGTGTATGCAGAGCCCAACTGCCAATCCTGGGGATGGCCAGAGCTGTGAAGGTGAGTGTCTTTGTCTCTGCCGCCATGGGGGGGGGGGGGTGTTAGTGGAAAGCTCTCTTGGATGGGGGGGATGGGGCAGTGGTGTTGTTGGTCACTATCAGGGTCTCTCCCGGGGGGGGGGGGGGGGGGGGCAGCACAAAACCTACATACACCACTGGCTGTGGCCAGTAAGTGAGCGATGCTTTAGAAACAGGTAGGTGGTTTGTTTGCACTGTCTAGCAATCCTTTCATTGGCGCCTTGCCTCCAGGGACAGGATCGCTGCTGTGACATAAGTCTAAGGCATTTCAAAAATAACATCCTTTTAAAATAAAAAATATTGATAAACAATCAAGAGATAAAAAAAATTCAGACAAATCGGTTGTATTGTTACCGTTTTATTTCATGTACTCATACATATTGTGGCTACAGTAGTACGTTTCAGCAAAACAAACTGCTTCTTAGTAGACAGACATACATGGGAGGGTAGGGGGGGGGGGATATTCTCAGTGACGGGTTAATGACTCCTAATGACAAAGAACTCTCTAAAATATTTATAGTCTTCAACAGCTTCAAAATAAGATACACAGAACAAACATGGTGCAACAAATAAATACTTTCCTCTTAACATTAAGAATCTACAATTAGTGTTTGCATGTATAAAATATAAAATAATTTAAGATAAAATATACATGGTAGCATGTTATGGGGAAACGGGACGGATCTGAGATGGCAGCCTGGCAGCGCCAAGACAAGGATGGATTTGACCTTCTGGCTGTCCATTATCGGGAAAATAGCCCATTATTTAAAAAAAAAAAAAGAAAAAAAAGACTGACTTCCAGTTTAATAGGAGTGGGAATTATTCGCATATCAGTCTTTTTTTTTGGATACTCAGAATTTTAAAGGAAGAGTACACAAACAAATTTTGCAATATTCCTGGCATTAAAGCTCCTCCTCCTAATTTGCTATTGAAGGGTTGGCCACCTACCCCCCTGAAGCTCCTACTAATTTGCTATTCAAGGGTTGGCCACCTACCCCCCTGAAGCTCCTCCTTCTAATTTGCTATTCAAGGGTTGTCCACCTACCCCCCTGAAGTTCCTCCTTCTAATTTGCTATTCAAGGGTTGGCCACCTACCCCCCTGAAGCTCCTCCTTCTAACTTGCTATTCAAGGGTTGGCCGCCTACCCCCCTGAAGCTCCTCCTTCTAATTAGCAATTCAAGGGTTGGCCGCCTACCCCCCTGAAGCTCCTCCTTCTAATTTGCTATTCAAGGGTTGGCCACCTACCCCCCTGAAGCTCCTCCTTCTATTTAGCAATTCAAGGGTTGGCCACCTACCCCCCTGAAGCTCCTCCTTCTATTTAGCAATTCAAGGGTTGGCCACCTACCCCCCTGAAGCTCCTCCTTCTAATTAGCAATTCAAGGGTTGGCCACCTACCCCCCTGAAGCTCCTCCTTCTAATTAGCAATTCAAGGGGTGGCCACCTACCCCCCTGAAGCTCCTCCTTCTAATTAGCAATTCAAGGGGTGGCCACCTACCCCCCTGAAGCTCCTCCTTCTAATTAGCAATTCAAGGGTTGGCCACCTACCCCCCTGAAGCTCCTCCTTCTAATTTGCAATTCAAGGGTTGGCCACCTACCCCCCGAAACTCCTCCTTCTAATTTGCAATTCAAGGGTTGGCCACCTACCCCCCCGAAACTCCTCCTTCTAATTTGCAATTCAAGGGTTGACCACCTACCCCCCTGCTTCCCCCAGGGTTTATGCGGACTGCTGTACAGAGGACTTTGTGTTTTTTTCACAAGGATGGAAATTTAACTATTGAAACAATTATTCAAAAAGAGTTATAGTGTATCTATGGGGTTGGAAGATGGAGATCCATCTCCTGGCCCTATAGAATGTTATGTGATCTTAATGAGCATGTACAAACATCCATATTTAGGGACCAGCAGAGGGATGTAAAAGTTGCTATAGACTTGGAGGCGTAATATCGGTAAGTACGGAGCTTTGGGGTGGTGGGAGGGACGGGCTAGTTATGCTTGGGAAGAGCAGAGCTAAAGTGTATCTATGGAGCTGGAAGACAGAGACCCATGAAGTTGGAAGAAAAAGAATAAAGGTAAAAAAGAGGTGAAGAGTGTGTATCTATGGAGCTGGGGATGGAGATCTATGGAGGTGGAGGCAAAAGCATAAGGGTAAAAAGAGATCAATTGTATCTATGGAGATGGGGATCCATGGAGGTGGGGGCAAAAGCATAAGGGTAAAAGGAGATCAAGTGTATCTATGGAGATGGGAGATGGAGATACATGGAAGTGGAGGCAAAAAGGATAAAAAGAGGTGAATCCATGAAGGTGAAGGCAAAAGGAGAAGGGTAAAAAGAGGTCAAGTTTATATATGGAGCTGGGAGATGGAGATCCATAGGAGGTGGAGGCAAAAGCATAAGGGTAAAAAGAGGTCAAGTGTATCTATGGAGATGGGAGATGGAGATACATGGAAGTGGAGGCAAAAGGATAAAAAGAGGTGAATCCATGAAGGTAGAGGCAAAAAGATAAGGGTAGAAAGAGGGAACGTGAATCTATGGAGCTGGCAGATGGAGATCTATGGAGGTGGGGGAAAAAAGGTAAGGGAACTTTAAAAAATGTCCTAACCCTTTAAATACAATAGAGTTAAGCCTAACACCAGCAAAACTTGTAAAACATTTTTAATAGAGTGGGGAGGAATTAAAAGTTCTGCCAAGGTCTCATTTCTGGAAGAGAGAAGAAATCGCCACTCCTACACTTGTGTCGTATACAAGTGTCCCTGGAGAACAGGATGGGACTCATTCATGCTCCCCATAGAGACTAAATTAGAAAGACTGGCCACATAAATGATGAGATCGGCATTTCTGTAAAACTTTGTGTTGTGCACACTGGGAGCCCCACCTAAGACGCCCCCCCCCCCCCAATGACACGATCAACCCTAGAAATGGGGCTTAGCAGAAAAAAAAAATAAGATATCAAGTGTGCAGCCGACCTTTGTGATTTAGGATCTTATTACTGTCTGTGACTCCATTGGAGAGACTTTCCCTTACTTCTCGTCCCTGTGACACCCATAGAGATGGGGGAGAGGGGGTGTTGTCACCGGGACCGGAATGCACAGACAGCAATAACAATGTCAGAAGTCCTAACCCTTTCCCACTCTATTGTACTTTGAAATGTCTATACCCGGTGTACAGATTTCCCACTACTTCTTGTTCTAAAAGGAAATGAGGGCAAGTCACCCCCAATATGTACACAGACAGCAATAGTTTTCTTTAGCCTTGGGTGCTTCATGTAAACCTTCCTATTTCATCATATAGGTTACAATGTTTATAAATCAGACATTTCTATTAAAGGATATCCAACCCGGAAACCGCTTTCCCCGTTTTTCTGTAAACAGACACAGCCAACTCATGGATTCCAATGATCTGCTGCAGGTTATAAAGCAGAGCCTGGCTTTTCTCTGGAAATCAATGTAATTCTAGGTGTACCAGTGATTCAGGTTGCCAGACAAGAACAAATATCTATTTTTACACACAATTATTTCCCTTTAGGTTAAAATCACATAGACTCACATTCCAAGCACAACGGCAGTACAATAATCACATTAGCATCTTAAAGTCTATTTTTTTTTTTTTTTTACAAAGAACATTGGCAAAAAGTTCTGTATACGACCACACAGAAAGGTGGGTGTTGCTCATCAGCAACCAATCAGATCCTGCCTAACATCTTGCTGTCTCTTTGGCCAAAGAAAATAAAAAAAAGAAACATAACTGGCATGTCAAAAATATCTTTTGTAGTGTTTCTAGAATGCTCTGCTGAATTTTTAAAAAAGAAACTATCATGTTGCCCATTCCGGGCCACCCACTGTTACTTACCTTTACTGTGCTTACCCAACACTCCGTTCATCCATTGGAGTCCTGGATCTAAACCCTGTGTGCTGGAGTTTATAGAATCGATTCCCTGCTCCTCCATTTACATCACAGCACAGGTGCTCAACCCTTTGAAGAGCGTGGGCCACAATGAAATGAAATGGTTCAGAATTTAGATATTTTTTATTTTGAGTAACTTACACCGCGGTCACATCGATCTGACTTTGAAATCGTGCGACTTCCAGTGAATTTGCATGGTTTCAAAGGATGTCATTCTGACTTGAGGTGCAGCTTCCAGGACATCTGCGACTTGCAAGACACAGATGTGTAAGTCGCACCTGAAGTAGTGCATGTACTACTTTAGAAATCGGTGCAGCTCCGACCAAGTCGGAATCGCACCGATATGACCGCTTTAATTGCAGACAATAGGGTGCAATTTACCATGTGATTTGCAACTCGCATGGCATGGCAAATTGCACCTCTGTGAACATTTTCTTCCTGCAGCCGTCGGGAGGGAGAGGAGGATAAGCCGGCTTTCAGTGGTTGCTGGTGGAAAATGGAGAGGATCGGTTCCTATATATGCCGCCCCTCTTGTCCAAGAGTAAAACAGAATGTGACCAGGGAGGCCGCACGGGTCCCCTGGAGCATGGGGCAGGGTTGCCATTGTGACCCCTGACTCTACACCAGTGGTCGGGGGTGTGGTAAAGCACGTCTCAACTATGCAGGTTTTACTGCCAAATGTAAACAAGCCCGTACTGTCCTGAACCACCTAACAGGCTGCATTCACAATAACGTGCTGCGGTTTACCTGCACCGCAGGTTCAATTCAATGTACTCGCAGCTTTCCTGCACTTTGCTATAGACTTCTATTTTATATTGCGAGCATGGCGCACTTTCTGAAAGTGCACAAAAAACTCCTGCATTGAGGAGTTCGGTGTGCCTTCAAAAAGCGCGCCAAACCCACAGGACATAATAGTTGCCGATGCCAGGCATGCGCTTCCCTGGTTTGAGGTCAAAGACCACATCAGAGGGCTCTGCGGGCCACAGGTTGAGCACCTCTGCGGTACAGTGTTTGGGCCTAGGAAAAATCTCAAAGCCAATAGTAAAAAAGTTCAAAGTGATTTAATAATTCTTTGACAAGATCATGAAAGCAGCCAACATGTTTCAGGATTCAAAAACTCTCCCTTCATCAGGGTGTAATGACTGAAAAAACTTGCATGGACTCAAGCAGTCTGCAGCAAGCAAATCTGTATTCAGAAGTATGATATTGTACTGAAAGTAATGCAGAAGCGGCATAACTTTTTTATTAAACCCTTGACGCCGGGGCCTTTCCGGCCCTTTAAGGGGTGTGTGATGCCGGGAGGCATGGCGGGGTTTAGGGTCATGTGATCGCCGTGACTGTCAAAGCGGTCACAAGATTGGAAAGTAGCAATTGGGATCTTTCCGTGAGGCACTGGTAAATGTTCTGTGAGCTTGCAGGGCGGGCGTGCTCAACACGTGTGTTTACTTTAGGTACGCAAATATGCGGCCTCTTGGTGTCAAGACCCAGCCTCCGAGAGGCTGCATATGTGCGTACTGTTGGCGCCAACAGGTTAATTTGCATATGTCATTCAAATTTCACATATTGGTGGAGTAACTCTTCCTCTACAGTAACTCTTCTTCTTCATTGCAGGTAATAATGGGTTCCAAGCAGAAGCAACACGCCGTCATTGAGTTCTTGATGAAGGAGGAGTGCAGGCTGTCTGGCATCCACAGAAGGCTGCAGAATGTTCACAGAGATGACATCATTTAAACTTCTCCATCCATCTGTGCACACTGCTCTTGGCATCTCTGTAAACATTCTGTAACCTTCTGTGGGTGTCGGACATCCTGCACCCCTTCATCAAGAACTCAATGACGGCATGTTGCTTCTGCTTGGAACCCATTATTACCTGCAATGAAGAAGAAAAGTTATTGTAGAAGAAGAGTCACTATAAATGAAAGTTGAATGACGGATGTAAGTTAATAAAAAAAATAAATAAATTATGACCATGTTTGCATTACTTTTGGTACAGCCCATGTATAATATTGATCCAAAACAGTCTGTGGTTTTGTCAGTGTTGTCCCATACGGTCACTAATGCTGGCAAAACCACTGATTTAGATTGAGAATATACTTCTGGCCACAGAATTGCTTCCCAAAGAATGCTTGAGCCTTTGTAAGCCTTACAAATCTTTATGTTCTGATAAAGGGGGTGCTTGTGAACCCCGAAACGCATTGCATGTTTGTTTTTTTTATGATGATGTCAAAGAATTATTAAAGCAGTCTGGACACTTTACCTTTGGCTTGTAAACTGCTTCGGGTTATTTCCTGGGTACTCACTGGAGGGTATCCCCGTTTTGTGGGAGCAGCCTAGCTGGAGCCAGTGAACTCATTGCAGTAGTGTACTTCCATCAATCCAGACCAATGAATACTTGAAGTCCCGCAACGCTTGGATACGTTTCTGTGATGGGCTAGGGAAGTAGCAGCATAGGCCGGAGCACTGTATCCTGGGAGCACGCAGAGAAGACTACACGCTCCATGTTACCCTGAAGTATTGGGAATTTCTCAGGTTTTTAATAGAGGAAAAGAGCAGTACGGGATTATGCACAATAGCATTGGGGGGGGGGTGACCGTGCGGTTGAGACACGCTTTTACCTCCTCCTAACCGCTATCCCCTTTAGCTGCAGAGGCAGCAGCTGGGAAAGTACACATGCTGCGGCTGCAATGTTTTGTTTCATGCCAACAAAGTATTGGGAATTTCTCAGGTTTTTAATAGAGGAAAAGAGCAGTACGGGATTATTCACAATAGCATTGGGGGGGGGGGGGGGACCGTGCGGTTGAGACACGCTTTTACCTCCTCCTAACCGCTATCCCCTTTAGCTGCAGAGGCAGCAGCTGGGAAAGTACACATGCTGCGGCTGCAATGTTTTGTTTCATGCCAACGCCTGGCAAACAAGACCTATTCAAATGAATGGGGCCACTCCGCAAGCACCCCGCAACTATGTGCAATGCACGTGGGTGTTGGATGCTTATGCAGGAATCAAGGGGTTAAAGGAGGTGATGAGGAGACAAAACATATCCTCAATGCCCATCAAATGCTCTCTGAAGAGCGATCTGTGTTCGGATTGTTGTACAGACAGCAAAGCTTGTGTGAATGAGCCCTAAGGAAGAAAGGCAAAGGCGAGTATTCGCATGTGAGCTCCAGAGAGGCCTGGGGACAGTTTCAAGGAACCTGTCAAGCTGGAAACTGTCCCCATATCTCAGCTCCTGATAGATGTCTCCTTCCGCAGCCGTTCATTCGTGAATACATGTTCTGCCACTTTGATGGAACAAGTGGGGAGGAGGAGGAAGGGGAGCGGCAGAGAGCAGTATCCTAGCTTCTATATCACATCATTCATGTTCCCTTCCAAAGATTTCCAAGTTTTTAAAATCTTGAACCCTTGCAATGATGCTTACCGCAAGGGTCCCTGCAAACCTACTTCTATTGCGTCTGTGCTTTTAGAATAAATGGAAGTTACTCTTTAAAACTGATTAGTTGTTATGGGCAACACCACCTTTCTCTATATATCCATCCATATAACAGGTTCTATATACATCCCTTGTCATTGCTATGACCAGGCTGCTTACATTCAGACAGTGCAGTGATTTCCCAAAACTAAATAACTGCAAGTACAATCCATAGGCAGCAATATCACGGACAACTCGTATCCCCCATAGTTGTGTAAACCAGCCCAGAAAATATATGGCATCAGAAAGGGTTAAAATGACCATTTAAAATACATGTATGTTAGATTTATGTTAGTGTCCACTTTAATATATGTATATAGGTTCCCTGCAGTGGAAGAGGGGATTGTGGGTACAGTAAGGAATGCCCAATTAAATCAGCAGGTGATGACAGTGTTGGGTTAAAGGAGACCTCCACTCCAAACCAAGAATTTCATTTTGGGTAGAAACCAGCTGGGTTATTATATACACCTAAAGGGAAACTCCAGCAAACAGACACATCCACACCAGCACAACTGACCCCCCCCCCCCCCCCCGATAGCTTAGTAATAGCATCAACGGTTGGCCCGTGTCACTGCCACGCCTACTGCTTGCTCTTGGTTAGTGATCATCGCCATCCACAGCGGTCTCCTGTAAGCCCACCTGAGAATCTCAACCCGCTCTGCCCTTCATCACTCACTGCTGCAAACTCCATTTTTACTTTCAGTTGGTGTATTGCAACTTTTTGTATAAGATTTTATTTTACAAATATTTATTATAGTTTACAACCTAAGGGCAGCAGCCTTTTCCTATCGGTTTGTCTCTAATTGACAATCTCTATGGAGCTGTACAGAGCAGGGAGAGGAGTCACTTCTCTGCCTCAATCAGCGGTGTGCTATATACCGAGCTACAGCTATCCTGCTCCATAAACATTGAGTTCTACTTTCAACAAGGCAGTTAACGTTAGCCTGGTGAGCTGTGAGAGACTGTGCCTATGGCAAAGTACATATGACAGTCATATGAAATATGTCATATTTATCTGTCTACAAGAAATACATTTTTAAAATGTAACTTCTTGCCCTGAATTTAATAATATCGAATATCTTTTATATCTAAAACTACACATTCACAAGAGTAAAGACCAATGATGTACCGCTGCAACTAGGGCTTGCCACCATCTGGTCTTGTTGCCGCCCTTTCTCATTATGTTGAGCAGTGGGGTGGGCAGTAAAGGCTAATGGTGCAACATTGCAGCTAGGGCATTCCAACAAATGGTCCAATTGCTGCCTTTCTTCACAATGTCCTGTGGGGTGGGTGCTTGGGGGGGGGTTGTAAATCCCAATGCAGCTATGGCTTGCCACCAACTGGCCTTGTTACTGTCCTTTATCAAGATGCTCTGCAGAGGGTGGGAGTAAAAGCCAATGGTGTTCCACTGCAGGTAGGGCCTGCCACCAACTGGTCTTGTTGCTGTCCTTTGTCATGTCGTCATCCAGAGGGTTGGGAGTAAAGGCCGATGGTGTGCCACTGCAGCTAGGGCTTGCCACCAACTGGTCTTGTTGCCACCCATCATTATGATGTCATCCAGAGGGGTAGGAGTAAAGGCCGATGGTGTGCCACTGCAGCTAGGGCTTGACACCAACTGGTCTTGTTGCCACCAATCATCATGTCATCCAGAGGGGTGGGAGTACAGGCAGATGGTGTGCCACTGCAGCTAGGGCTTGACACCAACTGGTCTTGTTGCCACCCATCATCATGATGTCATCCAGAGGGGTGGGAGTAAAGGCTGATGGTGTGCCACTGCAGCTAGGGCTGGCCACCAACTGGTCTTGTTGAAGCCCTTCATCACAATGTCATCCAAAGGGGTGGGAGTAAAGGCCAATGGTGTTCCACTGCAGATATGGCCTGTCACTAACTGGTCTTGTTGCTGTCCTTCTTCATGATGTCCTGTAGAGGGGTGGGAGTAAAGGTTGATGGTGTGCCACTGCCACCAAATGGTCTCTCTCACTGCACTCCAGAAGAGAGAAGACCTGGGGCCCAGCATGTGGTGTGACCATGGACTCAGGTAAGTATATGGGCCATTAATGGGGCTAGTCTAATTAGCTAGAGGGAGTTGGAAGAATCCCTGACTGGATTTCCACTTTAAGTCTGAAACCCTACTTTGTCTCTGCACCAGAAGTAAATAGGGGATGACTCTAATCAGCACAGCAATGGCAGAAACTAGGGGATTGCTGCTAGGAGATCCTCAAAGAATTGGATCATGTTAAAGAACCCGTGGGTGCAAACCTAACTTTGCATACAAGGGTCATCTAATGACACCACCCAAAATTCATAATCCCGAGTGAAGGTCCCCTTTTTTTTTTTTTTTTTTAACAATTTTCATCTGCAGAAATGAACATATTATGGACAGGCGGTCGTTTGTTTCTACTGTTCAACTTAATTAGCTGAGAGGTAAGAAAGATGTGCAAACATTGCAGTTCAGGTATACATCACGCCTTCTCTCTCTCTCTCTCTCTCTCTAAATATACATATGAAAAGAGACCTACTGTCTTAAGAGAGATGAGACATGCAGTGCTATTGCAGTTACACTGGAGGTGCAGATAGGGAACATTTACAAGAAGAGCAATTAGGAATGTGCAGAGCGCCACCTAGAAGGTCACTACCGCCAAATACTATAGAGCAGGCCTCAAGCCGAACGCCCTTCTGTCCTCTAACTGCAGGAACTGGTCACTCATCAGAGCAAGTCGCCCATAAAATCATGAGACAGCGAAGGACCAATTGTCGATTGCTTAGGATCCTGACATTGGTAGGATAATGCGCTGGGCAAAGCAGCCATATTGTGAGATGAATACCCGACAATGATTTATGAACTAATGACATCTCTGCGACCTGAATGGGCTTACTACAAAAAGAACTCTGAATATCAATTACAATGCGCAGGGTGCAGTAACCCCAAACAACCAATCAGAATTAAAGTTGCTGCAGTCACATTAGTGAAACATTAATTCTGATTTGTTGCTGTGGATTAGTTTACTTGGCACATTAGACTCTGTCCTATTAAAGCTGAAGTTAAATCTGCTTTCCATCGTCCCCCAAGTTCTCCTCAGTCCACATGCTTAAAAAAATGTTTGAATTCAACCTGTTTTCTTTATATACCTTATTTTAGACCCAGTGATGTCATCATTGGGACTCCTTGCTTCCATATGCAATGCAGACAGATCACGGCTGGTGGGAAGATGTGGCAGGGTGCTGTACATAGCTTTGTGAAAACATTGCAGCACTCTGCCTCAGTACACCTCAAAAGCCCGCAGCTGATATGAGCAGTTGGTTGGTTTATGGGAGGAGTTCTGCAAATATCTAAATTCCGTGATGGATGGGTAACAATCTGGGGGAGTAGGTGTTCCTTGACAGCCTGTATTTGCATGAGGACCACCCTCCCACGTCATACTATGCCTCCATGAGTCAAAGAACTGAGGTCCAATGAAGGAAAGGGGAAGGCCAGGGACAGTCCCTTCCATTCAAGGAAAGGGCGAGATAATTCGCTCTTGCAAATCTAGCAATTTAAGTTCACAAATGAGCAAGGGCTATCATATCACAAGGAGCATTTCTGAAATGCAAAATACATTTTTACTTTCTCTTGCTCTCCCCATGTTTAATTCGGTCATCGGGAGCCAAGGAAACTCATAGCTTATGCAGGGCTATGGATGACCCCCCCACCATGTGACAGCCCTGGGTGGTGAGTATACCGGGTATTTCATGATTGGAGCAGCAAGAGAGCAAAGGAAAGTAAGTATATGTTGGAGAGGGGTGGGGAGGGGGGGTTAAAGTAAACCTTAACTCGCAAAGCACAGACTTGTTTTAGACCAGGGGTCTCCAAACCTTCTAAGAAAGGGCCAATCTACAATCCTTCAGACTTTAGGGGGGCCGGACTGTGACCCAGTGGGAGTAGAAGATGCTCCAGCATCAGTGGGCATAAACAATGCTCTATTATTGGCTTGAAAGGAGGAAATAGTGCCCAATCATTGGTTTGAATGGAAGGAATAGTACCCCATTGTTGGGATCAATGGGAAGAATAGTGCCCCATTGTTGGGATCAATGGGAAGAATAGTGCCCCATTGTTGGGATCAATGGGAAGACTAGTGCCCCATTGTTGGGATCAATGGGAAGACTAATGCCCCATTGTTGGGATCAAGGGGAAGACTAATGCCCCATTGTTGGGATCAATGGGAAGACTAGTGCCCCATTGTTGGGATCAATGGGAAGACTAGTGCCCCATTGTTGGGATCAATGGGAAGACTAGTGCCCCATTGTTGGGATCAATGGGAAGACTAGTGCCCCATTGTTGGGATCAATGGGAAGAATAGTGCCCCATTGTTGGGATCAATGGGAAGAATAGTGCCTCATCAGTCAGTTGGTGTAATAGTGTCCCAGGGACCAAATAAAAGGCAAGTCAAGGGCCACAGTTTGGTGACCACTGCTTTAGACTAACAGCAGCAGGCCGGAGGTCCTCTCAAGCAATGCTGGTCGCACGATCCTGCAATCACATAAATGCAGGATAATTTCACAAGATGCCTGCCTCGCTCAGCGGTAGTTTCTCATGAACAGATGGGCTGCGCTCCTATAACCAGTGCTAGATCTCACAAAATGGCTTATGCGGAGGAACTGATGGTCCCAGTTTTAGTGCAGGGCTACAGGACAGATTGGGGTGCCTGTGTGCGGCGGTGGGGAGTGCAATGAGCGCTATACAGAAGTGGGATTATTTACAATGCGAATAGCGTATCATCGACCCGTTCCTGTTTCTTTCGGTTGGCCGGGTTGCTCGCCACGGCGGGCTCTGTGCTGGGAGGAGATGGGAGATCCGGTAACCTTTCGGCTGCCTTGGCTCGCTCTTCTAGGAACTTATCAAATTCTAAGAAAGAAAAAAAAAGAAAAATTGTAAATTTTTGTAAATTCAGTTTTACAGTAAGAAGGTGTTAAACGGCCATAAAGGCACTTAAAGTGGTTGTAAACCCTCAGATGATATGCACAGATGAAACAAATCCTCCTACATAAGTTGGACCTGTTTATCTGTAGTCTTCTCTTCATCAAAGTCCAGAATTTATAAAGCTTGTCTGAGCTTTATAACAGGGGGCGCAAAGAGATGAAGTTACACTCTGCAGAGCTCAGTGAAGAGAGCTCTGAGAGCTGATTGGGGGGAAGGGCACACCCCCTTTTACACAGCACACAGGAACAGAGCTGAGGCTGTCAATCACAGGCTGTGTGCTGGAGATCCCTTCCCTGTCACCTCTTTATCTTTTCGTGTCAGAATTCATTCATGCCGATAGCAGAGAGAGGAGGAAGTACACAGAAATGACTCAGTGCTCTTATTTGAGACAAGTCAGCACTATAAAGGGATATACTTTGTTTATATGTCATGATTGAGGTTTCCAACCCCTTCTGACTACTCAGGGAAAATGAGAAAGCCCATACCCTGAGCCAATTGCCTTTACAGCAATATCCCGCTGCTCCTTCCAGTTTGTCCAGGGGACAAACTTTAAGGACAATGATGTCACCGCCTCCATCATCGTGTTTGGGCCTGGCGGTAACTAAGCTGGAGCACTGCATCATGAAAGGAAATTGCATGCTCCCCCATATCCTAAAGCACGAGGTATTTTGCAGCAGAAGGAGCCACGGGGAATACAAGTGGGTTACTGGGTGGCCTTTGAAGAAACCCTCTCCCTTTCCCTCCACGGGCCTGGTTGCTGGGTCTCTTTAAATTGTAAATTCCTATTATTAAATGTAAGTAGGCCTGTCTTTCCTGAGAAAATCGGTGAAAAACAAATTGCATGAATTATCTTTAAAAATGAACCTGTGCTCCATTTTACATTTAAAAGTAACAATCCTTTCTGAAAAAATATATGAACGCCCACTATTACCTTTACTTTTGCAACTGCTTCTCTCCGATTTATTTTCATTTATTGACTTTTCTTGACTTCATGGCTAAGGTCCATCAACTGCCCCTCTCCTCCCCCTCGTTCAATGAAAGTGCCCTTCCTAGCCACTGGAGCAGTCTCATTGGACAGTGGAGGAAAGTTATGGCCTTTCACATGAGCAGTCCACCTGTCTGTTTTTCACGCGGACCTGATTGGACCCTCCATTCTCCTCTAGTCGTGTACTTGTATCCATTTACACCCGCCTACCTCAAATTCGATCCGAACTGGCAAAAACAAATGGAAGGGGATCCGTTCCCCTCCATCTGGCCAGAGCAGAGGGTGGTCAGGTGTAAAAGGACAGTCAGTCCTTTACATCCGACTGCCCATATATCTGAGTGGCCTGTGTCTATGTCCACGCTGCATAAGAAGAGCGGACACGGACCTGTCATCCGCCCGTTCCACTCAGCTCAGCAGGGGATCAACAGACAGATCCCCTGCTGAAAAATCCGGATCCAACCCGTGTGAAAGAACTTAGTGAAGCTTAGCCATGAAGTCGGGAAATGTCAGGCCCCGGGTCAAAGTGATACTAAATCAGACAGGAGCCTTGAAGAGGCTTTTCTGGTTACAGTTGGTTGTAAACCTCAGACATGAAATATGAGCAAAGCATATCCCTCTATAGTGTGTACTTGTCTCATATAAGAGCACTAAGTATCATTTCTGTCTGCTTCGTTCCTCTGCTATCAGCATGAGTCACTTGTGAAAGGTTTTCCTGACACCAAGACAAAAATGGTGACGGGGAGGGGCCTCCAGCATATTGACAGCCTCAGCTCTGTTCCTGTGTGCTGTGTGGAGGAAGGTGTATCCCTTCCCTCCAAATGGCTCTCACAGCTCTCCTCACTGAGCGTACCTTCAGCTGGAATTACTGGAACCAATGCCCCGGATGGCTCTTTCTGCAGCAGCTGAAAGCAGGCTTCTACTCCTCTCCCTCCCACTGGCTTTCAGCTGCTGCAGAGAGAGCCATACAGAGGGGGATCGGTTCTCCCTGCTGCTCAGGACCCTCTGTGTGCCCCCACAGTGCTGCTGGCTTCCCTCCTCTCCTTCCCACCACCAGCTGCAAGCACACAGTAGGATCCTTCAGGATGGAGAGTGAGGAAGGGTCCAGTAAATATGTCACATTTACCATCCCCTTCCTTTCCTGAATGAACACAATAAGTGATCGGTATCAATCACTCACTGTGTTCATTCGTAACTAAAGCCTAGTAAACTGTTTGTTTTTTTTTTAGAGGGGGAGTGGGGCTATCAAGTTGGTTATATGAGGCTTCCAGAACAGATAGGAGCAATGCTCTGTGCCGGCCAACCAGAGTCATTCTGATCCATCCTGGAAGCCCTGCAGAAAGAAGCACCGGGGTTGGGTGGATGGGAGTGGAGTTTTCAAATTCCTGGAACTCTACACCGGCTGTATGGGCATTGACAGCTCATCACTAATGGAGGCAAGTATGGCGCTGGGGGAGGGTGTACGGTGTTAGTTCAACTTTTCATTTTTTTTCTGAAAAGGAGAAATCACAGCAGGTGATGCATTTGTGAACAGATCTGTGAAGCAGCATTTATACCCTGAAGTCATTTCTGCTTTTAAACTTTATTAGCTGATTATTCCTCTGCAAACACAAAAGACGTACCTTCACTTGTCACTCCTTCCTCCAGCTCCTCCCCCTTCTAGAGAAAAAAAGAAGAAAATGCACAATGAAGCTGGCTGAAGAATACAAAGTGACAAAAAGACAACTTTAAAAGAATAAGAGATTTGTATCAATGACTTGGAATGGAGTTATGTGCCAAAAGCCCATCTATTTGCAGATATACTGGTGTCTGGTCCTCTTTTAAAGGACTGATAAGAGATTTTTCATAAGGGGGAATCTGTCATTTTGTCCACTCAGCAAAAAGTGACATGTTCTCTTGAAAGAACTCCTCTCCAACCACTCTGACCTTCACTCCGGCTGCTCCGTTATGGGGGAGCATGTGACCTTCGTTACCAGGATGCAGTGCTAGGGCTTGAGCAAACAATCACCAGGTCCAACCACTGTCACTTAGGGGAGGGGGGCAGGGCAATAACCTTGTGTAAGCTCTGACAATGGAGGGGGGCAGGGCAATAACCTTGTGTAAGCTCTGACAATGGAGGGGGGCAGGGCAATAACCTTGTGTAAGCTCTGACAATGACCAACATGGAGCTTGTACATGGATTAGACTCAGAGCTCCAACAGAAGAACAGAACAGTAGGGGTGCACAGTGAAGGTGAGTATCATTCAGAACTTTCAAGAGAACCTGCCACTTTGTTCCAATTGGGTAAAGTCACAAATTCCCTTAATAATGTTCAGGTATACATGTAAAAGGTTTAGGAACCAATCAGAACAAAATTCTGGGCTCATCCAACTGAGTAGACTTTCTACAGTTACTGCTCACCTACTTTACCACAGGAGTGAGCTCTCAAGCCCCCCACCCATGTGTGGTCCACTATCTCCTCTGTTGCAGCATCACTGAGCTCAGAATTACTGTAACAGGGGGGATAAATTGCATGTAAGGGCATCTGAACTATAGAAAACGTTTGCTCCTGTTATGGTGGGGATGACCAATAACAGCTGGGAGTGTCTAAGCGACGTCCTAGCTACAAGGCAGGATGGGAAGATGCCAACTTTGGGAGTTTTTCGGGCCAGGGTTCTGGAGGTACATAGATGGCCTATATCTGTAGCAAGGGCATTATTTAACTTTGGTCAGCCTGTTTTTATCTACAAGCTCCCCTTACCTGCGTAGACCTTTTTTTGGTAAAGGTGAACTAACCCATTAGGCTAAAGGATGCAAAGTTGGCCATAGATGGATCGAAATTTGGTCAGTTCAGCAGGGCCAGCTGAAATTCTTTCCATGTGTGGTCACTCCTGCTCGACAGAAATTAGACTGACTTCCGTTGAACAGGCTTGCTGGAAAATTTTTCATGATTGGTGAATTATGATCCCCTGGCTGAATGAAAAAAAAAAAAAAAGGAACCAAATATGGCCAGCTTTGGCAGCATCCTTTTTACGTGATGACTGAACATGAATTCGTCGAAGAGTTGGAGTCAATATTATCCAACTGCCTGAACTTCCTGTTCAGTCATCACATAAATGGAAGCTGCCAACTGCCACTTCTGCCCACATGGAAGAAAAATATATTTGAAATATATTTTAAAAATATTCTTCCCAAATATATGAAATGCTACAATTTTGGCCGTATTCAATATAGTTCAATAACTGCATGTTGAAATGCGTTTTTATTACAAAATATATGAAAACTATTTTTAAAATTACATTTCAAATATACTGTATGTCTTTAAAAATACAAATCTACATTTTTGGAATGCATTTACAAATATATGTAAAAATATATGTTAAAATGACTTTTTTATATGTTACAAAAAATCTGAAGAACATATTTAAAAAAAATTATTTTAACATATATTTTGTAAATGCATTCCAAAAATGTAGATTTGTATTTTTAAAGACATACAGTATATTTGAAATGTAATTTTAAAAATATTTTTCATATATTTTGCAATAAAAACGCATTTCAACATGCACTATATATATATATATATATATATATAGGCTCAATTAGAAGCCCAGCAGGAGCACGACGGTAGTTAAAGGCACCCTATGTGTCCCCATGCCAGATCCAGCAAGCATGTATGTCTTGGGGCTACCCATTTCTCCTTAAAGGCGCAGGGACACATTAGAAGCCCAGCAAGAGCATATTGCCAGCTGGAGGCATCCAATGTGTCCCTAAATCCAAAGGAGCAAGCTTTACAAATCTGCCAACCACCTCAATTTACAAATTGCTTTTGAAGTAAGGTGGATATGGAAGAGCTTTGCACAGCAAAAACAGAAAAAAGTTTTCCCGACAGACCAACTAGCCTGCGAAAATGTGTACAACCAAACCCTGTTTTTAATGAAAATCGTTAATGAAAATCGTTAGACAGCGCCATTTTTTTTTTTGCAGGCTAACTAGTGAGTGGGCTGAGAAAACTTGACTGTTTGTGCTGCACAAAGTCCTTCAATGTGCACCTTCATTCAAAAGCTAGTTGTAAATTGGTGTGGTTGCCATTTTTATATATCTTGCTTGTTGGATTTGGGGATACATTGGATGCCTTCAGATGCCATTGTGCTCTTGCTGGACTTCTAATGTGTCCGTGTGCTTTTATGGAGGAATGGGTTGCCCCATGACATACCTGCCCTTAATTTATCCATTGCTATATATGTTTTATTATGGAGACTCAACTATAAAAGTTAGGACCAAACTATACAGAGGAGCCCTGATGAGGCAATCCGGCTTCCACATAGATTTGCAAATGCATGCAATAAAGACCTGTTTTTAATGTAAATGGTTAGACGGTTCCATTTTATTTTTTTTGCAGACTAGCTGGTAAGTGTTCTTCTACCCACATCTGATCATATAAGCGGACAAAAGCTGGTTGGCTTCAAGGCCAATTGAACTTTTATTTTTAAATCAACTAAATACAATCCATGTGCATAAAAAACAAAAGGTGAGCACAATGTTTTGAGTTTTTCTTTAGAAAGCTACCATATTAGTAGAAAAGCCTGTCCCCTGCTAGCATACTGGAGAGAAGGACCCTTGTTCTCTGTGTGGAAGCAGTAGTCTCTCAGCAGATGAAAATAAGAGGAAGGGGGGAGAGAGGCACCCATGAAACTAATATAGTGTAGTATATCAATGTAATAAAAAGATCATAAAAATCATATAATATTGCACTCACAAGGGTGAAGTGTTTGCAGGCATGTCATTATGGCAGGAGTCCATAGCCGCAGGCAGATGGATGGCTTTATCCGCTGGGAGCTGGATGGAGAGGCAGCCACTGGAGGTGCAGAGAGGAAGGGCGCCTTAGAGAGCGGGATGCAAAGCCAAGAGCGTAGCAAAAAGTGCAAGAGCTTCAGCCACTGTGTGCACTAGCGAATCAGGGGCTGACGAAGGAAGTTTGCTGTTCTTCCAAAAAAACGTTCCCGGATGGCTGATGAAGGAAGTTTGTTGTTCTTCAGAAAACGTGTTCCCTGATGGCTGATGAAGGAAGTTTGTTGTTCTTCTGAAAATGCGTTCTCTGATGGCTGAGGAAGGAAGTTTGTTCTTCCGAAAATGCGTTCTCTGATGGCTGAGGAAGGAAGTTTGTTCTTCCGAAAATGCGTTCCCTGATGGCTGATGAAGGAAGTTTGTTGTTCTTCCGAAAACGTGTTCCCTGATGGCTGAGGAAGGAAGTTTGTTCTTCCGAAAATGCGTTCTCTGATGGCTGAGAAAGGAAGTTTGTTGTTCTGAAAACACGTTCCCTGATGGCTGAGGAAGGAAGTTTGCTGTTCTTCCGAAAACGTGTTCCCTGATGGCTGACGAAGGAAGTTTGTTGTTCTTCTGAAAACACGTACCCTGATGGCTGACAAAGGAAGTTTGCTGTTCTTCTGAAAATGCGTTCCCTAGAGTCACACACATTCCCTCCCCCGGTGGTGTTACCAAGCTGCTCATCCTTTCCGGCACGACAGTCCTTTCCAGCTAAGCTTTGGTTTCAGCGATCCGCCGATCCACTGATTTGCTAGCGCGCACAGCAGGCGAAGCTCTTGCACTTTTTGCTACACTCTTGGCTTTGCATTCTGCTCTCTAAGGCGCCCTTCCTTTCTGCACCTCCAGTGGCTGATGGAGGAAGTTTGTTGTTCTTCCGAAAACGCGTTCCCTGATGACTGACGAAGGAAGTTTGTTGTTCTTCTGAGAATGCGTTCCCTGATGGCTGACGAAGGAAGTTTGTCATTCTTCTGAAAACGCGTTCCCTGATGGCTGACGAAGGAAGTTTGTCATTCTTCTGAAAACGCGTTCCCTGATGGCTGACAAAGGAAGTTTGCTGTTCTTCTGAAAACGCGTTCCCTGATGGCTGACAAAGGAAGTTTGCTGTTCTTCTGAAAACGCGTTCCCTGATGGCTGACAAAGGAAGTTTGCTGTTCTTACGAAAACGCGTTCCCTGATGACTTACGAAGGAAGTTTGCTGTTCTTCTAAAAATGCGTTCCCTAGAGTCACACACACTCACTCACTTCCCCGGTGGTGTTACCAAGCTGCTCACCCTTTCCTGCACGACAGTCCTTTCCAGCGAAGCTTTGGTTCCAGCGATCCACTGATTTGCTAGCGCGCACAGCGCCTGAAGCTTTTGCACTTTTTGCTACGCTCTTGGCTTTGCATCCCGCTCTCTAAGGCGCCCTTCCTCTCTGCACCTCCAGTGGCTGCCTCTCCATCCAGCTCCCAGCGGATCAAGCCATCCATCTGCCTGTGGCTATGGACTCCTGCCATAATGACATGCCTGCAAACACTTCACCCTTGTGAGTGCAATATTATGTGATTTTTATGATCTTTTTAATACATTGACATACTGCACTATATTGGTTTCTTTAACGCCTTTCTCCCCTTCCCCATTTATTCATTTCAGATATCGGTCTTCCCGCACCAGGTTGGAGTCGGCAGCCTAGTCCCATAGTGTTTGTGTACTGTATATATGTCTAGTTATACAGCCTTACCTCCGGGATTATGTTTATTCTCACATGTTACAGTAAGAAGAATTTGCTACATTGTATCACGTGTTTGCGTTTACGTTGTTACAAAGCTCAGTCAATGAGTAGCCGGCTTTGTTACTCAAACACCAGCAGTGACTTGTTTCACTGAATTCATTAACAGCACCTGATCTATGAACGAGCGCCACAGGCAATTTTCTTTTTTAGTCTCTCAGCAGAGGTCTGGCACACCCAATGCTGATCTAGAGCACCAAGAAGGAGCTTTACAGTCAGCAGCGATGCGTTTTGCAGATTGCAGAGATTTAAAGTGATTGTAAACATTCATTTTTTATTAAAATAGCAAGCATGTCACACTTACTTGCTCTGTGTAAGGGTTCTGCAAACAACATCCCCGATCCCCCTCTTTTCAGATCCCCTGCTGGAGCTCCTGGCTCCTCCCCCCCACTAAATGGGGGGGAGTGCCCCCATAGCAAGCGGCTTGCTATGGGGGCACTCATAAATGCTTGCTCCCAGGCTGACTCTGTGGCTTGGCCCTGCTACCTCCTCACTGGCAGTGATTGACAGCAGCAATAGCCAATGGCTCCTGCTGCTGTATCTGAGCCAATGAGGATGGAGAGTGCTGAGAGAGTCTCTGCCCTTGTGAACATTGCTGGATCGAGATTGGGCTCAGGCAAGTATAAGAGGGGGCTGGGGGGTGAGGGAGCTACATACTAAAGTTTTTTTATTTTTTTTTTGTACCTGAATGCATACAGACCCCTACAGAGGTCCTTCTCTGCAGCATGCTGGCAGAGGGACAGGCTTTTTTTTTTTTTTTTACTTGGGACTGTGGCTGCTTTCTAAAATAAACCTGCAAGACTTTGCACACCTTCTATTTAAAAAAAAGCAGAACTAAACCCTCCTATTCTTTACAGCCAAGGAAGCCATATTTGCTTCTGTTTGCTCTGTGGGTGCCATAGTGCTGCATATGTGATCAGTTATGATACCTAGATTGTAAGCTCCCAGGATCAGGGCCCTCCTAACCCTCCAATATTCTTGCTGTATTGTCTCCTGTTATATTATAAAGCGCTGAGCAAACTGTTGGCGCTATATAAATCCTGTATAATAACGACCATTGGATGGTTTAGCAATAGTAGGTTGAGAGTAAAAGCACTTCTAGCAGTTATTATTCGTGGCATGCCTTGTATGTAACGGTCTTGAGAAAACAAAATAAATGGGTTCTGAGAATTGTCCCAAAATTGCCAAGTGTATGGTCTCCATAAGGCAGAAAAAAATGAGCACCTTGCAACATCCTTACCTGAAATTTTACACAAAAATGAATACATTTATACACACCTAGGGACAGCACTAATTAAAAACGATTAATTGAGCGAATCTAGAAGACAGCATAGAACAGAGAAGAATCTCACCACATCTGTACCGAGCCATTCCTCTAGGTCATCCATGTCCGAGGCCTGCGCCACGGGAATCTGCGGCAAGCAGGTGTAGCCAAAACACATCCGCATGCATGAGGCGTGGTGGGACAGCCCAAAATAAAATGAAATTAAAAAAAAAAAAAAAAAAGTAAAAGAAAAAAAAAAAAGAAAAAGAAAAAAAAAAAAGCGGGATGCAAAAAACAAAACAATATGTGACAATGTAAAATGTGCTGGGGTTAAAACAAAACATATGGACAAAAAATGAAATCAAATTAGAGAAAGGCAGGAAGGGGTTAACAGCATGGTAATGTGAAATGAACAATGATGGGAAAAAGCAACGGACGCCGGAGTGGAAAATTAACCAAGAAGCGAACAAACATGGCACCCGTGTTACAATGGACTCGTTAGGAACAAACATGTTGGGGAAACATGGCTCTGTCCTGATTTGCTGTTCACTTGTGAGAGACAAGGGGGCCCAGAGACTGTAGTCACTATTATCTGTTTACCTTACAGCCAATGAGGTCCTGCCTTTCACTGATCTGAGGCTGTGGTGATTACTTTACTAGATACGGGGGGGGGGGGGGCCTCATCTGCATCCCCAGGGGGTCATACACAATATTCAGCATATGTAATGGTACAGAAGTAGTCAGACTACGACATTGGCACATGTATTAACTGGCTGAACAGAATTCTTTTAAATATATCTGAATACAGACTCGTCTTTTATAAGAGCATGAAGGGGGATTTTCTGACCCCCAAAATGCGTTGCCCGTTTTAGACTTTCCTGCCATGAACTGATTTTATCATTAAAAGATATTGGACTTTTGGACATTTATTTGGCACTCTAACTGGTCCCTCTACATCCCTGGTGCCCATCCTGCGGCCCTTTGATCCTCAGCAGTTTGTAGTGGGAACATTGATTGGGGTAGTAGGATTGATCTCTACTAGTCTCATGTAACATGTTCCCAGTTTCCTATTGTCTTCTGCAACGTATCCCCCGCCAGCAATGTATCCTGTCCACACTCTCTGACCCTCATTACCTCTATTAGGTCTGCAGTCTCTGACAGTCCTTGCATGCATTACATATGTTGAACATATGTGCGGCCCTTTGGTGATATCAAGGGCCGCATTTGAGGCCCCTTTTAGCTCAGAAATTGACAACCACTGCTCTCCACACTGACAGCTGACATACTGGAGGAGATGTTCAGAAGTTAGCGACGCACTTCAGGAATGGTTAGGAACTGCAGACATGTTGCAAGAGATGGTTAAGAGACTGGGGACTTGTCACATGAGACTGCTGCCACTGCCGCCCCTTTACTAATCAATGCCCCCGCTTCTGGCTGCTGGAGACCAATGAAGATGAAAAACGCCCCACTAGCTGTCCTACCCTTTTCTGTCCCTAAACACTTACCTAGCTCTATATCACCGCTCCAGCATGGCCTCTGATTGCCTGTTACAGCGGTCACATAATTGGAAACTGGTCCCGGCGGATACCATTCATCAGTGGGGACTGAGAGCTGTCCTTGACAGCTCAGTCTCTGTGATGGAAGTGTGCATTGAGCAAACTCTCAGCACAAAAACATCGACCGCCAAGTGACGCATATGTGCAGCGCGTGGCCATTAAAGCCCACCCTTTTGACACCCCACATATGTATCACGTGGGTGGCAACAAGTTAATCCATGACGGGCAGCACAGTGGCTAAATGGTTGGCACTTCCGCCTGGCAGTACTCGGGTCGTTGGTTCGTATCCCAACCATGGCACCACCTGCCTGGAGTTTGCATGTTCTCCCTGTGCCTGCGTGGGTTTCCTCTGGGTACCCCAGTTTCCTCCCACACTCCAAAGACATGCTGGTAGGTGAATTGGCTCCTGTCTAAATTGTCCCTAGTATGTGTATGTATGAATGTGAGTTAGGGACCTTAGATTGTACACCCCTTGAGGGTTAGGGACCTTAGATTGTACACCCCTTGAGGGTTAGGGACCTTAGATTGTACACCCCTTGAGGGTTAGGGACCTTAGATTGTACACCCCTTGAGGGTTAGGGACTGATGTGAATGTACAATAGATATGTAAAGTGCTGCGTAAATTGACAGCTCTATACAAGTACCTGAAATAAATAAATAAAATAAATAATGATGAATTGCTTGTTTGCGATTACTCATTACTTTATCGATTACAATTTCTTCCATGTATAAATGTATTTACTGCTCTATACAGTATATATCCCACGCTGGGAGCTCAGACAGTTTAGACTTCAGTACCGTGTTTTCCACAGGCGCCTTGATGTGGCTATACATGCATTTTGAAACATACAGTTTGCAACAAACCTCTGTTTTCAATCCAAAGGTTAGAAACCATTTATAGCCGGCTTTGTTGTGCCGGATGGGGAGTGACATCTACTAGGTAGAAGGGTGGAGCAGGTGGCGTGCTGGGGCCGTCATACCAGCACACTGGATTTTACAAGGTCCCATGGAACCTCACACGTGTCAGGGACTTTAGACAGGTGCGGGGGTCAGTAGGATCATGCGGCTTCCAGCAGCGTAAACACCAGCCATGTCACTGGGGGAATTTGATCTTGTACATAGACAAGGGATGTAATCAGTTCTACATTGCTTCCTGTGATAGCAGAGCTGCCACTGACGGCAGGATAACACTGCTTGGACTCGGCGCTTCATTAACCATTTGACCTCCAGAAGGTTTTACTCCCTCCTTCGTGACCAGAGCATTTTTGTTATTCAGCACTGTGCTACCTTAACTGGTAACTGCTCGGTCATGCAACACTGCACCCAAATGAAGTTTATTTCATTGTTTTTTCACACAAATAGAGCTTTCTTTTGGTGGTATTTGATGATCAGTTTTTTTTTTTCAATATAAACACGAAAAAAAAAAAAAGACTGAAAATGTGGGGAAAAACACAATATTTTCTACTTTCTGTTATAAAACATATCCAATAAAGAATTAAAAAAATCTAATTTCTTCATAAATGTAGGCCAAAATGTATTCTGCTACGTCTTTGGTAAAAAAAAAAAAAAAAAAGGGCCCAATAAAAGTATATATTTATTGGTTTGTGAGAAAAGGTATAGCATCTACAAATCATGGTATATATACACTGGAATGTACACAGCTATGATGCTAAACTGGTAATGGTGGTGATCAGCAACTTACAGTGGGACTGTGATAGTGTAACGGGCAATCTGGCACTAACAGACACTGGCTGGGAGGAACACTAACTGACCTCAATAGTGATACTAATACAGTGATCAGTGCTAATGTTATCACTGCACTAATGACACTGGCTGGGAAGGGGTTAACATCTAGGGGCAATCAATGGGCTAACTGTGTGCCTAACAATGTGTAATGTGTGTAATATGTGCTGCTTTTTCTTTACTATATGGCGGCTTTTTAGCCCTGCTTTGCAGGGAGAAGAAACAGCCAGATCGCTGTTCCCTATACACAGAGTTCTTTGCTTTGTAAACACACAACTCTGAGAGTGATTGTCCACCGCCGATCAGCTGACTTCAGCCAAAATCACTGGCTGAAAACAGCTGTGTCTAATCACAGCACGGGTCGGCAGGGGGCACACATGTGCGCGCACCCCTCAGACCTGGAAGCAGGCAGTCACATATATACATACCTGCCTGTGCCACCCTGCTGCAGTAAATGTAGAGCAGCGGGACGGCAAGTGGTTAAAGTGAAATTGAATTTGAAAAAGTTATGTTTTGCTATGTTCTAGGGAACATCTAGAATTGTTTAAATAATTGTTCACCTTTTGGACAAAAATAATAAATGCACATTTTTTTACAGGTAAAAAAAAGGTGCATTTATTATTTTTGTCCAAAGGAGCCTGGAAAGCATTGCACCAGAAATCAGTAGATCGCTAATGCCATGCAGGTCTCCTGCAGACCTGTTAGAATATCTGCTTACTGCACAGAGATGTACGGGGTGTAGGGGATGTACAGGGTGTAGGGGATGTATGAGGGTGTAGGGGATGTATGAGGGTGTAGGGGATGTATGAGGGTGTAGGGGGTGAAGGGGATGTACGTGATGTAGGGGATGTATGGGATGTAGGGGATGTACAGGGTGTAGTGGATGTATGAGGGTGTAGGGGATGTATGAGGGTGTAGGGGATGTATGAGGGTGTAGGGGGTGAAGGGGATGTATGGGGTGTAGGGGATGTATGGGGTGTAGGGGATGTACAGGATTGTACGGGGTGTAGGGGATGTATGAGGTGTAGGGGATGTATGAGGGTGTAGGGGATGTATGAGGATGTACGTGATGTAGGGGATGTATGGGGTGTAGGGGATGTGCGGGATGTATGGGGTGTAGGGGATGTACAGGATTGTACGGGGTGTAGGGGATGTATGGGGTGTAGGGGATGTAGGAGATGTATGGGGTGTAGGGGATCTAGGAGATGTATGGGGTGTAGGGGATGTAGGAGATGTATGGGGTGTAGGAGATGTACGGGGTGTAGGGGATGTATGGGGTGTAGGAGATGTATGGGGTGTACGGGGTGTAGGAGATGTATGGGGTGTAGGGGATGTATGGGGTGTAGGGGATGTATGGGGTGTAGGAGATGTATGGGGTGTAGGAGATGTATGGGGTGTAGGAGATGTATGGGGTGTAGGAGATGTATGGGGTGTAGGAGATGTATGGGGTGTAGGGGATGTATGCGCAAGCAGATATACTGACAGGAAGCTTCAGTGAACTATCACACCCCTCCACAGCACTGTAGTAGTTCACTAAAAACTACAAGCCATCAGCTGCCAAGGCTGTCAGGACTTGTGGGCACTCTTTCACAAAACACTGAATGAGTGACTCGGCCATGACAGTGGAGCCCCGCATGGCCATGCTGTTTTCAAATCCAACAGATAGTACGGGGAAACCTCCCCATATTATCTGTCAGAGGGAGGGGGAGCGGTGGGCGTAGCCTAAAAACGGGTGTAATGTGTAACATGTCTCAAAGGTGAACTTATCCTTCAATCATGCTGAAGCAGTAACCTTAAAGATTTACCTTTAGTGTGGAATAACCTCTGAAAATAGCAGTGTGCTTCCTCATTGGTAATGGTGCCTGGGCTCCCCTGTGGCTGCAGCCTCATAGCTGTATATCTGCAGTGTGAGATCATCTAAGGCACTGCTGCCTCTGACTGATAATCTAACTAGATTTGGAGTGAGATTTGCTGATGTCACTACTGTGCTGCCATTTGTTCTCCTTGCTGGATGCTCTGACATAGGGAAGCAAAGCCCTCAGTCTATCACGATGGTCCTCCCCCCACACACACAGATACAAGGCAGAACAAGGTATGGCAAGATCAGTTGCAGGGAGACCACAGGCAATATGGATGGCTAGTCACTTGTCCTCTCCTTGCCTTTTTCTTGGGCACAGCTTCCCAAGTTCAGTTCCTCCCAGTTCAGGGCTTGTTAACACCACATGTGCATTACAATGTATGTGATTTTTCCATTCTGCATTAGGCAGCCCATTTATGTTCAACATACAAAAAAACAAAAACAAAAAAACATTTGCAATATATTTTACAACCAAGAGAAATGTTCAGAGTCGGACTCGCAAGGGGAGCGTGGGAGTCGCAAGGGGAGCGTGGGAGTCGCAAGGGGAGAGTGGGACTCGCAAGGGGAGCGTGGGACTCGCAAGGGGAGCGTGGGACTTAACAAGCCCTGAACTGGGAGGAACTGAACTTGGGAATCTGTGCCCAAGAAAAAAGCAAGGGGAGCGTGGGACTCGCAAGGGGAGCGTGGGACTCGCAAGGGGAGCGTGGGACTCGCAAGGGGAGCGTGGGACTCGCAAGGGGAGCGTGGGACTCGCAAGGGGAGCGTGGGACTCGCAAGGGGAGCGTGGGACTCGCAAGGGGAGCGTGGGACTCGCAAGGGGAGCGTGGGACTCGCAAGGGGAGCGTGGGACTCGCAAGGGGAGCGTGGGACTCGCAAGGGGAGCGTGGGACTCGCAAGGGGAGAGTGGGACTCGCAAGGGGAGAGTCGGACTCGCAAGGGGAGCGTGGGACTTAACAAGCCCTGAACTGGGAGGAACTGAACTTGGGAAGCTATGCCCAAGAAAAAGGCAAGGGGAGAGTGGGACTCGCAAAGGGGAGAGTGGGACTCGCAAAGGGGAGAGTGGGACTCGCAAAGGGGAGAGTGGGACTCGCAAAGGGGAGAGTGGGACTCGCAAAGGGGAGAGTGGGACTCGCAAAGGGGAGAGTGGGACTCGCAAAGGGGAGAGTCGGACTCGCAAAGGGGAGAGTCGGACTCGCAAAGGGGAGAGTCGGACTCGCAAGGGGAGAGTCGGACTCGCAAGGGGAGAGTCGGACTCGCAAGGGGAGAATCGGACTGCAGCAGTGAGGAAGACACAGAGTGCAGTAGTCCGCCTCTGCTGCATGACGCTACATGGAAGGTAAGACTCTGATCACTTACCATTGTAATGTACAAGGAAGCTGCTGGAAAAGTTTTAGGCTAGGGTACAATTGGGCTTCAACTTATGAAAGCAGTTTTCAGAAGCAGGAAAGTGCATCAGGGAGGATTTGTGGTAAGAAGTATGTGCAGAACTTCCGCTGACACTTCTACACGGACAATGTGGCTAAAATGGCCACACACCTTCCTTGTCTGAACCAGGACTAAGGACGGGGATGGGAGGAAGGAGGGTTTGGGAAATAGGAAATGTTTGTTTTATTTGTTCTGATAAAAACATGTTCAATAAAAATGATATTCAGGACAAGCAGCACTGGTAGACAAAGCTGTGCTTCAGTACTCTGCTGTGTTGCTGCAAGTGCACTAATACAGCTACAATCCCCTTTGGGTTGGTTCATCCTGGGCAGTAAGATGCACTATACATTCAGGGGTGCCCTGTACTGTAAAAACACGGTGTAGCTTTAATATATTTAGTTTAAAATGGTTGTAAACCTCAGACATGAAATGTGAACAAAGCATATCCCTCTACAGTGTGTACCTGTCTCAGTCCAAAGCAGACATGAAATATGAACAAAGCATATCCCCCTATAGTGTGTACTTGTCTCAGTCCAGAGCAGACATGAAATGTGAACAAAGCATATCCTCCTATAGTGTGTACCTGTCTCAGTCCAGAGCAGACATGAAATATGAACAAAGTATATCCCCCTATAGTGTGTACTTGTCTCAATCCAGAGCACTAAGTGTCACTAAGCAGATTTTAACATGTGTGCAAAAAAATTAAGACATTGCCCCAGTAGACAAGTGATTAAAGCCTAGTGAAGTAAAGAAAATTGTCTCGTTATGAATAGGGCTCAGTATACAATCTAAAGGGTCAATCGATCTCTTAGAGTGTAAGCTCTAATGAGCATGGAGCTCTGATTCCCCTTGTACTGAATTGTATTGAAACTGCAATGTCTGCCTTCATGCTGTAAAGTGCTGCACAAACTGTTGGCGCCATATAAATCCTGTATAATAATAATAATATTTTTATGCCCCAAAGATCTATCTAGTTATATTACCAACAATGAAACAGTGATTTTCCTACACAAGTAAATCCTTTGCCGCCCCCTAAAGACTGACAGAAGGTACTGCACACCAATGATTTTGCATCACACAAAGTGCATTAACCCCTAGCGAGCGATTCGTTATGAGCAATGGTGCATTTAGGTTTTTTGCTGCTCTAGGCAACACAAAAATCAGACGCCCCCCCCCCCCTGGAGGAGAGAGCCTTACACTGTCCAACACCAGACCCCCTACCTTCCCCCACCCTGGAGGAGCCTGACACCGAGCAACAACAGACCCCCTAACCCCCTCCCCCGGAGAGCCTGACAGTGACCAACACCCCTGCCCCCTTTTTCCCACCCCAGAGAACGTTCCATTAACACACACCCCCCGGCATCAGAGAGAAACACTCACCTTCACAGCTCTGGACATCTCCGGGAACGAGAGTCTCAGGCTCTCCGTACAACATCAAGCAGCCCACAGCCTCTTTTGGATCCCACTTGGTTCCCATGCCGCATAGGTCCCTTTTTCCTGGGGGAGTGTGGCCCCCAGAAAAATGCCGCCCTAGGCAAATGCCTTGTTTGCCTTGTGGTAAATACACTCCTGGTTATGAGCATTGTAAGTAGCCATGTCATGATGTCACGTGTGTCAGCTTTTCTACACAAAGGTTATGGTGTAAAAATGTATTAGTGGAAGGCACAGACAGACAACGGGCTTTTTGCATTCCTGACCCTGTCTGCCTGTGTTGTTGGTCAGTAAAAATGCCACGGACGAGGAAGGAGTCAGATGGTTACAGGGGCAGGAAAGGGGGGGGGGTAACTAGACTCCTGGTATTCCGCTCACCATTCCTTGTGTAATGAGCCACTGGTCTATTGGCTCCAAGTTTGAGCTGCCAGCTCTCCCTCTCCTCTGGATGAAACCCAGACCGTTCCCAGCACAGAGAAGGAAAGGGACAGCAGAGAAACAGAGAGAGATTAAAAACATTAAATAGCTGCGCTGGAAGCCTCTAGAAGCAAGTGTGGCCAGATGAAACTAAAGAACTACAACTCCAAGCATGCCTAACCGGCTACGAGGCCCTATGGCTGTATGCCTTGATCGTCATTACAGTATTAAAATAGAAAGTTCACCAAAAATTGATATTTCAGTTAGTGGTGGTGGAGGGGTCATGGTGTGGTGGATCCATCCTGCATTGTATCAATGGTCCAGGCTGGTGGTGGTGGTGGTGTCATGGTGTGGTGGATCCATCCTGCATTGTATCAATGGTCCAGGCTGGTGGTGGTGGTGGTGTCATGGTGTGGTGGATCCATCCTGCATTGTATCAATGGTCCAGGCTGGTGGTGGTGGTGTCACGGTGTGGTAGATCCATCCTGCATTGTATCAATGGTCCAGGCTGGTGGTGGTGGTGTCATGGTGTGGGGAAGATTTTCTTGGCCCACTTTGGGACCCTTAGTACCAAATGAGCATCGTTTAAACCCCACGGCCTCCCTGAGTATTGTTGCTGACCATGTCCATCCCTGTCCATTGCGTCACGGCTGTCACATGATCCCTTAACCACACCCCACCCGCCCCGCCTCCCGGCGTCTGAAACTCTTAAAGGGCCGGGAGGCGCCGGCGGGAAGGGGTTAAGTATAGCTAAAGGCAAAACGTTTTCTTTAGTTTTGGATGGAGTGGAGAAGGATTAGAACCCCTGTCAGTGTTCACTGCTGTGTGTGTGAAGGAGATTCCGCCTCTCTATTTGTCCTGTTTACAGCTATCATTGAAAGTGAAAGTAAAAGAAAATACCAAATTGTGGGTTGTCCTCAGAAAAGTAATAGAGGGGAAATCTTTCAACTAGTTTTAGTGACCTGGGGCGGTCCCCCTTAATTTGCAGGGATTTCCTTTCACTTCCTGTTTGGCTATGGGACAGGAAGTGAAGGGAAATCTCTGCAATGGGGATGGACATGGGTTATACCCTCCCTTACTCTATCCAGAATGGAAAAAAAAAATGTTTTGCCTATACAGGCGTACCTCGGTTTACGAAACACCTCGGTTAACGTAATTTTTGGTTTACGAATGAAAATCCATTGAAAATAATGGCTCGGTTTACGAATTTTGTTCGCAATACAAAGCAAGTTTCCCCAAGATGCATTGCGCCTGGGAGGTTTATAGCACCGCCCCCGTGCTTGCTGGAGTCTGTGGGTAGCACGCGGCATCGAGTGTGGAGGGGTTTTGCAATGCATTCCTATGGGAAACTGCGTTTTGGTTTACAAAACTGTTTGCAATACGAAACGTCCCGGAGAACGCATTAATTTCGTAAACCGAGATACCAATGTAGTTCTACTTCAAAAGAAATCTCTAGTCGCAGCGTATACTTTCATTGTGCGACATCAGCACTGTAATAACAATACAAACAATTTAATATAAGTTTACTTGAGAAATCTATGAGCGCTGCCTCTCTGCTGGCCATCTCTTTCCACAACTTTCTGAATTTCCAGCATTCTTTGCAGCTTCTTCTCCATTTCTAAGGGCTACACATCCCATGGTACCTTGCTGTCTGCAAGCAGTGATTGCTGTACTGACTCCGCCTCCTGACACTCCTCCTCTCAGTACCTCTGTGGTTCAGAAGGCAGGCTCTGTGAAATGTGTGACACAGCAGTGCCTACTTACAGGGCATAGTGACTACGTGTCACAGAATTCCAGGAAGGAAATGTGTGGGATCTTCACAAAGTAATCTATTCAGATTAAGAGGAGTAGGCTAGAAATGATTTTACATTTTGATGATAATCCCAGTGGGTTGTAAAGGTAAAAGTTCACCTACTACCTCTGAGAACATACTTGGCCAAACTCTTAAAAAAGAACTCCGGTCAAAATTTTAATTTTCCCATGGGGCGTTGCCTGCACTGCACGGGTTAACTGCTCATTTTTGTCTAGGAGATTGCATGGCAGAGATATACTCCACCGATCTTTCGAGTGCAAGACTGGTCCCCGCCACTCCTATCTCCCTGCATGCTAGCAGATCTTGTGAATGGACTGGTCCTGACGTCATCATGCCCATAGACCGGCTCTGGATGTGAGGATAGCAGGAATAGTCCACTGCTGGACCTGGGGGTACGCCGTTTTCGGGGTACGTACAGATATACCTTGTGCCCCTGGACAAAACGAACAGTTAATCTATGCAGTGCAGGCACAGCCCCACTGCATGGAAAAATAAGAATTTTGCCCAGAGTTCTGCTTTAAGCAGACCATAGATTACTTGATTTTCTTTCCTTCCACCACAGAAGGAAAGAAAATCGCTTAATTCCCCATCAACACAGTCAGTATGGATGGGGGGAGTGTCTCCCGCCGCATTATAGAATTTTGCCAGTAGGGGGAGCACAGGAAGGCCAGCAGAATACGATCACTGCTAGTGGCTGTAGCCGCTGGCAGTAATCGCATGTAGAAACATCCGACAGGCTGGTTGTACCCAAGCCGATCGATGGATCGACATGGGTACAATCAGCCTGCTCATGCATGGATCAAAATTCAGCCAGTCCCCGCTAAACATCCTGAATTTCGATCCATGTAAAAGACACTGAGTGTGAGAAATGTTCTCAGAGGTAATAGGTAGACTGCTGAACTACAGCACTGCCTGTGTGAAAACGGAAGATCTGATCATTTATCATTACCTGTATATATCAAAAAGACTCATTTTGACTTTGTACCTTAACTCACAGGGCAGCTAGAAAACAACAAACCTTTAGGCCCCATTCACACCCGAGGGACTTGTAGCTCGAAGCTTCAAAACACTTGAGAAAAAAAAAATCAATTATTCTCCATGGAGATAGTTCATATCCCCACTCCAAGTCGCTTGAAGCCAAACACCTGAAGCTCAAACAAGGCCTGGAGCTTTTTTTGTCGTACAAATCGGGCAGATATGCGCATTTTTAATTCCATAGAAATTAATAGTGCGAGTGGCATGTCTTTGGAATGTTTTTCTGCTCAAACTAAAAATTTTTAAAATAATAATAATAATAATAAAAAAATGTAATAAACGTTAAATAAATAAAATAAATACACAAATAAATAAAAATTATAAATATGTAATAATAAATATCCTAACAAAAAAAATAGATAAATTAATAAATAATAATAATAATAATAATAATAATAAATAAAAACCCTAACGAAAAAAAAAAGACAATAAATAAAATATTAACCCTTAACCCAAACTCTGACCCCAACACCTAACCCCTATCTCTAACTCCCAACCCTGATACCTAACCCCTAACCCTAAATGTAAGCCCTAATCCCCCTATTTCCCCCCCCCCCAAAAAAAATGACTAAAAATTAAAAAAAAGCTGATGAAAAAAAAAAAAAAAAAAAAAAAAGCTGAAAACCTAGCAGCAAATGATGAAACAGATGATATTTTTCTCCGTTGGCTCTTAAAAAAATGGCAAAAGCTTACAAACACTTTAAAAAACGCTGTACAAAAACGTGCATACAAACGTGTGACAAAACGCCTGAAAAAACGCGACGTTCGGGTGTGAATGTAGCCTTAGAATCAAATGTCTGACAAATTTTGCATAGTATGGACCTGCTGGACTGCCTATAGCAGCCTTTACCAACCTTTTAACACAAAGGAATCCTTGAAATAACTTTCAGTTGTCAAGGAACCCCTAAAAATAATTACTGTATTCACAGCTCAGGGTACATTAGTGTGATGGTCATTGGGAAGAATGCTCCTTACACTTGTGGTCATTGGGAAGAATGCTCCTTACACTTGTGGTCATTGGGAAGAATGCTCCTTACACTTGTGGTCATTGGGAAGAATGCTCATTACACTTGTGGTCATTGGGAAGAATGCTCCTTATACATGTGGTCATTGGGAAGAATGCTCATTACACTTGTGGTCATTGGGAAGAATGCTCATTACACTTGTGGTCATTGGGAAGAATGCTCATTACACTTGTGGTCATTGGGAAGAATGCTCCTTACACTTGTGGTCATTGGGAAGAATGCTCATTACACTTGTGGTCATTGGGAATAATTACCTCCTTACACTTGTGGTCATTGGGAAGAATGCTCCTTACACTTGTGGTCATTGGGAAGAATGCTCATTACACTTGTGGTCATTGGGAATAATTACCTCCTTACACTTGTGGTCATTGGGAAGAATGCTCCTTACACTTGTGGTCATTGGGAAGAATTACCTCCTTACACTTGTGGTCATTGGGAAGAATGCTCCTTACACTTGTGGTCATTGGGAAGAATTACCTCCTTACACTTGTGGTCAGTGGGAAGAATGCTCCTTACACTTGTGGTCATTGGGAAGAATGCTCCTTACAGATAGCTAAAAAGATTATTCTCGTCAGTGGGAACTTATCTGAGAGGCAGAAGCTGCTCATTTGTTAGGGAACCCCTAGAAACCTCTGGAGGAACCCTGGTTGAGAAAGGCTGGCCTAGAAGATCACCATTTATATCTCCAGGTCATGGCAACTATGTCAATGTATCCTGATATTCACCTCCACATAAGTCAATCAATTGTTTATAATCACCTCCTGAGATTTTGTAGCTGTACCTACGAGATACTCACCCTAGGTTCACATCTGTGCGGGTGGTGCCGTTGTGGAACCGTATGAAAATTCATGCACCTGCACCACCCGCACAGAGGATTGCGGACCCGCGGGCGGGTGCCATTAGTTCGCCCGCACTGGAAAACGCAACCGTACTGGGAACCGAGGTTGCCGTGCGGGTTGCGTTTTCCAAAGAAATGCAAGGACTCCCATGCTGCGTGTCACGGGCATGGGAGTCCATTCAAATGAATGGGCTTTCGTGCCTGTGCAAAAACGTGGCCCGCACGGCCGCATAGATGTGAACCGGGGGTCATGTAATACAATTTACCATCTCCTTCCCCATTCTTACCATACCACCCATCCCCCATCCAACATATCCAGGTGAATTTTACGCAATTCACTGATGATAGTAGATGGTCCCAAGGAATCCTACTGGTTGCTATATTTCTACCCATCTTGAACCTTATGTAATTTTCCACGTGTATATACAGTGCATTCATCAAGTATTCAGACCCCTTCACTTTTTTCAATTTTGTTACGTTGAAGCCCGATACTATGAGTTTAAAGCTTTTGCAGACTCCAGCGTGCTTTCATGTGTTTTTCACGGAGGAGATGCTTCTGTCTAGCCACTGTGCCATAAAGCCCAGCTCGGTGGAGGGCTGCAGCGATGGTTGTCTTTCTGGAACTTCGTCCCATCTCCACGCAGGATCTCTGGAGCTCAGTCAAAGTGACCATCGAGTTCTTTGTCATTTCCCTTACTAAGGCCCTTCTCCCACGACTGCTCAGTTTGGCTGGGTGACCAGCTCTTGGAAGAGTCCTAGTTGTGCCAAAATTCTTCCATTTGAGAACCGCAGATGCCACTGTGCTCTTGCGAACCTTCAGTGCAGCAGAAATTTTTTTGTAGCCTTCTCCAGATCTGTGCCTTTGCAATAATCCTGTCTCTGAGCTCTGCAGGCAGTTCCTTTGACCTCATGGCTTCTGCTCTGATACAGTATGTTAGCTGTGAGGCCTTTTATAGAGAGGCGTGTGCCTTTCCAAATCACATCCAATCAATTTAATTTACTACAGGTGGCCTCCAATCAAGGTGTAGAAACATCTCAGCAACGATCAAGGGAAATGGGAGGCACCTGAGCTAAAATTTCAAGTGTTGTTGCAAAGGGTCTGAATACTTATGCAGGCCGTACATGGGTCGAATTCCTAAAAAAATTAGAGAAAATCGGAAATTTTGTGCATTTTGTAATCCGATGGGGCCACCATTGATTTCAAAATTCGACCAAACGAGCCTTTAATTCCACCTCATGTTGCTACAGAAAAGAATTTCCGTTGCCAAGAATTTTCTTTTCTTTCCAGGTCACAGCTCACGCTCATTTCTTTTTCAATTACATTTTTTGCACGATTCTCCCATCATTGATTAGAAATGTGTTTGTTTGTTTTTATTGCACAATGAACCCGGGCTGCTGTTAGAAGTCATGGGACTCAGTACAGCCTACACAGGGGGGCCCGGGCAGCAGGGGGAATTGAATCCTGGAGAGGCAGGGTGATCGGTGAGGCAGGGGATATTTACAGAACTGATCCCCTTTGTGTCTCCCTGCAGCAGCTGAAAGCCAGCTTCTCCTCTTCTCCCTCTTTTCGTATTTCAGCTGCTGCAGGGAGAGACACACAGGGGATTGGTACCTGTAATTGCCCACTCATCACACTGCTCACCCCCTTTTCCTGCCCATATCCGATTCCCCTGCTGCCTGGGCGCCCCTGCTGGCCCAGCTCAGTACAGGAGGACTGGTGCTACCCCCTTACTGGCAGCTCTGCCCTGCACACAGCATTGCCCGAGAGATCAGAGTACACTGCCACACTGGCCTCATTATCACGTAACACATGAATCATAGATAAAGGATCTTGTACTACAGGGTGTATCTGCGTAAGAGTAACACTTTCACTTTTCATGTACTGGCTAGGAGGTGACAAAAGTACGAGTAGGCCTTATTAATTTCCCATCTTCAGATGTGTTGGAACAGGAAAGTCAAGTTGAGACAGGGCTACTTACCCCTCCTGTGTTCTGCTGCCGGACATCCAGAGCCGATGCCAGCCCTCCAAGAGCTTGAGGGTCTTCGTAGGTTACACTGGCACAGAGAAAAAGAACAAACGGGTCATCTAAACGTCTACAGTAAGAAGTCACAGTTAAAGCGGAGCTCCACCCAAAAGGGGAAGTTCCACTTTAAAGTCTGGTCCCCTGCTCCCCATTAAGGATTGCCACCTTTTTTGGGGAGCAGGTACCCGAATCAGACAGGTACCCGCTCCCACATCCGCTCCGATCGCCTAGGCGATTGGAAGTGGAAGGTGTCCTCCCTCCCTCCCTGTAGTCTTTTGGGACACGTGACAGGTCCCAGAAGACTACAGGACCATTCATGAAGCGCAGCTCTACTCAGCATGCGCAGTGGGCACCCGGCTGTGAAGCCGCAAGCTGTCACAGCCGGGTGCCCACATTGAAGATGCCAGCGTCAGAGAGAGAAGACGGGCTGCAGGGGACACACCGCCGGACCGAGGGACAGGTAAGTGGCTGTTTTTTTAAAAGTCAGCAGCTACAGTTTTTGTAGCTGCTGACTTTTATTTTTTTAACTGCGTGAGTGGAACTCCACTTTAATAATCATATAGGGGGGAGGGGCGTGTCAGTACACGACTCCTTATCCCAGTAGAACACATGCAGAGGACCATTGGCAGCAGCAAGAACACCCACAAATTGGGTTCTGAAAAGAGAAGAGCTGACGTGCCTTAATGGGGGAGAAAAATAAAGGTTTTACTACACAATCATTTAGTATTTTAATGTTGAGGCATTTCAACGAGTCTATAGACCAAAAATTTTATTTTTCATTGCTCATGAGAGGTCTCATGGATTCCAAGCACCCATTAGCATGGTGGAATCATTAAAATCGCAGACTCTACCCCTTTACGCGCATCGTCCTGCAGCGGGACTTCTTCAGTACCTTCTGAAGAAGTCCTGTTGCAGGATTATACACGTAAAGGGGTAGAGTCTGCAATTTTCATTTTGGTTATTTAACATGCCATATGTGAACTATGAGATGTCTTTTATACATTAACACACTTGTTGGATTTACTACGATTTTGCCTTCGTTTTCACACAGTGCTATTTTGTTCGTAATCTTTATAGTCTTTTCACCATTATTTTTTATATCACACAGGACTCAAAAAGAGTAGTTATCCCTTTGCCCCCCTAAAACCACCCCTGTGGCAGACTTATCCTTACCTAGACTGGACGACAACAGCCGACTGAAAACTTTAGCACCTCTGGATGAAATCTTGTTTGTGGAACTGTCTTTCGCGTGCTTCCTGTGTCGGGAGACAACCCCATAGATGGCTATGGGATTCTACTGTTCAGGTGCAGACAGGAGACATAAGATTTTAATTAGAGGTGCTGAAGATTTCTGCAAGGCCATAGTCCTCTGATCCAGGTAAGGAAACATTTGGAGTGGAAGGGGGTGGGGTTATTATTTAAATAAAATAAGGTCAGGCAATAAAAAAATCTTGCTTACTTTTTCCGCTGATCAGCCAGAGAGTTAGTTCTTGTCTGTGCAAACATATCAAAGTCATCTCGTGGATTAGTGGCTGGGAGGGTACTAAGTGTAGAGCTCACAGTATTCGTGCCCATATCTGAAACAAAACCACAGTCACTGATAGAATCAGGTGTCCATCTGATCTCGTTTAGGAAAGATTTTTTTTCATCAGTTTTGGATAGAAGTCAGTAATGGTAGCCAATGGGTTTCTCTCATGACAGGTACACTTTAAAAACTCTCAAACACACAATGGTCAGAGACAATGGTTTTGATACAATGCTACCTCCAAGCATGTGAAACTAGTGTTAGGCACAATCATAAAATTGACAGAGAGAAGTACTAGTGGACCTGTAGCCATGTGGTGCACATCTTAATATGTATATATTCACAACAAGCAGTAAATGAGCTTTACAGTATGCCTTAACTCACCACTGTGGCTGCAGGCATTGTGGAGCAATTCATCCTTAAAGCTCACGGCGCAAACACTGACAACCTTCAAGGTGCTCTCAAAAAGCAGCTCAGTACCCCTGCTTCCCCTATCAACAGTGTCTCAAAAGCTCATCTTCCCATCTCAACCAAGGCACTACCTGCCTGGAGTTTGCATTTTCTCCCATTGCCTGCGTGGGATTCCTCCGGGTACTCCGGTTTCCTCTCACACTCCAAAGACATGCTGGTAAGTTAATTGGCTCCTCTAAAATTGGTTCTAGTATGTGTATGTATGAATGTGAGTTAGGGACCTTAGATTGTACACCCCTTGAGGGTTAGGGACTGATGTGAATGTACAATATATATGTAAAGTGCTGCGTAAATTGACAGTGCTATATAAGTACCTGAAATAAATAAATCTCAGCCGCCCCTACCAGCAGTGCCTCAGCAGCTCATATCCCCCTGCTAACCCCTACACCAGGGGTCCTCAAACTATGGCCCGTGGGGCAGATACAGCTCGCCAAAGAAGTTTATTCGGTCTGCCGGGCCAGCCAGAAAACAAGAAGAAAACCCGGCACTGGCTGGCAAGACGCTCGTCCAGGAGGACCCAGCGAGCGGCAGCCTGGAAGCCCAGGATTTCACCTGCTGCAGCCAGAGGAGCAACAGGAAAGGAGGAGTGCGCACCAGGCACAGTGCATTGCGGTGTCAGTGTACAGTGCGTTAGTGTACAAAACATTGCGTTGTCCAGTGTATCAGACTACAGTGCATTGCAGTGTACAGTGCATTGCGGTGTCCAGTGCGTTACAGAGTACAGTGCATTGCGGTGTCAGTGTACAGAGTATTGTGGTGTCCAGTGTATCAGAGTACAGTGCGTTGCGGTGTCCAGTGTGTTGCAGTGTCCAGTGTATCGGAGTACAGTGCGTTGCAGTGTCCAGTGTATCAGAGTACAGTGCGTTGCGGTGTCCAGTGTATCAGAGTACAGTGCGTTGCGGTGTCCAGTGTATCAGAGTACAATGCGTTGCGGTGTCCAGTGTATCAGAGTACAGTGCGTTGCGGTGTCCAGTGTATCAGAGTACAATGCGTTGCGGTGTCCAGTGTATCAGAGTACAGTGCGTTGCGGTGTCCAGTGTATCAGAGTACAGTGCGTTGCGGTGTCCAGTGTATCAGAGTACAATGCGTTGCGGTGTCCAGTGTATCAGAGTACAGTGCGTTGCGGTGTCCAGTGTATCAGAGTACAGTGCGTTGCAGTGTCCAGTGTATCAGAGTACAGTGCGTTGCGGTGTCCAGTGTATCAGAGTACAGTGCGTTGCGGTGTCCAGTGTATCAGAGTACAGTGCGTTGCGGTGTCCAGTGTATCAGAGTACAGTGCGTTGCGGTGTCCAGTGTATCAGAGTACAGTGCGTTGCGGTGTCCAGTGTATCAGAGTACAGTGCGTTGCGGTGTCCAGTGTATCAGAGTACAGTGCGTTGCGGTGTCCAGTGTATCAGAGTACAGTGCGTTGCGGTGTCCAGTGTATCAGAGTACAGTGTGTTAGTGTATAGTGCATTGCAGTGTGCATAGGAATTTGTTCATATTTTTTTTTCAAACTATAGTCCGGCCCCCCAACAGTGTGAAGGTCCGTGGACCGGCCCCCTGTTTAAAAAGTATGAGGACCCCTTCCCTACACCTTCTCCCCTCTTCAGCAGTGACCCAGCAGATCAGTTCGGAGTATAAGCTCTAACAAGCAGGAAAGCCTTCCTGGCCCACAGAATGCTCCCATAAAATGAGCTGCTACATGTTGCTATATAACAGTCTAGGCTTGTATCAGTAGCAAAACATTACCAAGTCCACCAAGCTGGGTGGTTAGTGATGCCGGGGCAGTGTTGCCCACCATTGGGCTGACCACAGCTGGTGATCCAGGGCCAAGGTCTATAAGGTTGTCCTCGGTGACCTCACTCAGGACCTATGACATCACAGAAGAAGCAGATTAATGGACCAGTGAGCATAAAATACATCTGAAGTGATGAGAAAGATATATTACACACCCATACCTGTAAATATACACACATGAACAATGCACCCTTTATGTACGTATGAGTGGTGGCTTGTCACTTGGTTATGCTACTGTTGCATGTGATATATCTGTAAGTCACACCATGGCGCAGAATAGCTGCCATAGCTGTATCTACTAGATGGAACTATGACAAAAGGTAAATCTGTAGAGAGCAAAAAATGAAGATGCCCGTTGCTGAGATTCATTTGAAAATTGTTTTTCGTCTGTCTCGGGCTTTAATACTTAAAGCGGCGATCCAACTGAAAAAAAAAAAAGTCAGCAGCTACAAAAACTGTAACTGCTGACTATTAAAATACAGCCACTTACCTGTCCCTCAGTCCAGCGGTGTCCTCACCACGGCTGGTTTCACTGGCCGTCTTCTCTCCGTGGTACCGGCATCTTCAGTGTGCGCATCGGCCTTGACAGCTTGTGGCTTCACAGCCAAGTGCTGCGCATGCGCGAGAAGCACTGCGCTTTGTGAATGGCCCCGTAGTCTTCTGGGACCTGTTACGTGCCCCAGAAGACTACAGGGAGGGAGGACAACTTCCGCTTCCGATTGCCTTGGCGATCGCAGCGGAAGTGGGAGCAGGTACCTGTCAAATTCAGGTACCCGCTCCCAAAAGGTGCCAATCCTTATTGGGGAGTGGGGAAGAAAGGTTTAAAGTGGAACTTCCCCTTTTGGGTGGAGCTCTGCTTTAAGAAATTGATCCAGAACAAAAACATGGAGATCAGGACTCTTGAAGTGAAGTCAGAACCTGTGATCTACATACATGTTTTGGGTCAGTGGCTGAGAAAGCATTGAAACCACTAAATCAGTATGATAGCCAGAAACAGGCATGAAAGTGGAGAGTTCAGCAATGGTGGCCCTTCTACTATCCTACTAGAGGTTCTTTTAAGGCCTCCTCCTCTTGGCAGTTTAGCCGCATACAGCACATTTCAGCAGCAGGAAACGGTGGATTCTTGCAACTGGAACAGGTGCATGCAAAAATCAGCGGCCGCTCAGCCTGAAAATTGTATTGACAGGTTGACAGCAGCAGGGCACTAGGGCACTGCCCGAGGGCCCAGGGTAAGTAGGGGGCCCCATGAGATGCCCCTAGTACCTTTCATAGGCTTTTTTCAGGAGTGGTTTTGAGTGTGGGTGAAGACACAGAGGCCCCATGAGGATCTCCTATTGCCTGGGGGCCCCATGAGTTGCCAGTCCACCCCTGGACAGTAGCCATCACTGTTTGCATGCAGCTGCACCCCAAGCAGTTGCCTGGAATTAGGGACGAGTGTTCAAGGCTGGGTGCATCTCACTACATTCAGGTTCAGACACTTGTCTCTAAGCTGCATGTGAACAGTGATGGCTGCCATCAGCCTGTCAATAGATTGTGCTGAGCGGCCACTGCTATTCACCTGCACCTGTCATTTCAGCCACAAGAATCTGCTGATTCTTGCAGCTGAAATCCGGTACATGCGGCTAAACAGCCATGTGAAGAAGGCCTAAAAGTAAGATATGGGGGCTTGTGTATATATATATATATATATATATATATATAATGGTTTATATGTTTACAACTGAAAAATAGGCAGAAAAATGTAAAGTTTGGCATTCTAATATTTGATATTCTGCTTTTTGATGCAATATCAGGTGGAGTAGCAGACTCCTTATCACATTTTCTAGACTATGAATAATTCATAGATCTAAAGTTTGTTCACAATTAAATGTTCACTAAAAAAAAATAAAAAATGAATGAGTCAAAGCTGTAATATCACTCTCATAGGACAACCCAGTCTGACTTACTGTAGGTTTCAGTCATACAAAGCCAGCTTTATTTCGGGTAGCATCTGTCGTACTAAGTGCCCACAATGATCTGTGAATCCTTTGCCTTGTATTAAATGTTCATTTGTAAAACAAAGATTGCTTAAAATTGTTTAAAAAGTGGAACTCCATGCACATAAAGACACAAATAATATATTTATTATTACATCATTAAATGTGTTTTTTAAACTGGTTGTAAACCTGAGACATGACATATGAACAAAGCATATCCCTCTATAGGGTGTACTTGTCTCGAGCCAGAGCATTAAAGCAGAGTTCCACTCACCCTATCAAAAAATAAAAGTCAACAGCTACAAAAACTGTAGCTGCTGACTTTTAAAAAAACAGCAACTTACCTGTCCCTTGGTCCTGTGGTGTCCCCCCCACAGCTTGTTTCACCGGTCGTACTGTATTCCTGGAGGCCGGCATCTTCAGTGTGGGCACCCGGCTGTGATAGCTTGCGGCTTCACAGCCGGGTGCCCACTGCACATGTGCGAGTAGCGCTGCGCTTCGTGAATGGTTCTGTAGTCTTCTGGGACCTGTCACGTGTCCCAAAAGACTACAGGGAGGGAGGCCACCTTCCACTTCCGATCGCCTAGGCGATCACCCCCGCTCCCCAAAGGTGCCAATCCTTAATGGGGAGCGAGGGAGCAGTCCTAAAAGCGGAATTTCCCCTTCTGGATGGAGCTCCGCTTTAAGTGTGATTCCTCTGCTATCAGCATGTCACTTCTGACAAGTTTTCCTGACACCAAGAGAAAAATGTTGATGGGGAGGGACCTCCAGCAGATTGACAGCCTCAGCTCTATTCCTGTGTGGAGGAGGGGTGTGTGTCCCTTCCCGCCAATCATCTCTCAGAGCTCTCCCCACTGAGAGTGTAACTTCAGCTCTCCACCCCTTTTTTTCTGAACTCTCAGAGAAGATTTAAAATGTAGCACTTTGAATGGATATAGAGAAGAGAAGACTGCAGACAGACAGGTACAATTTATGTAGGAGAATTTGTTTCATCTCTGTGTATCACCTGAGGCCAGTCACTTCACTGGGTATATGTAAGGATTTACAACCACTTTAAATAATGTAAGCAGTGTAATCCCTAAACAGCAGAGCTTAGACTGTAGGAGGGAGATGCAGCACTAGAAGCCAATCAGGTGTGTTGCAGTGCAAGGTGCATGATGATAGGAGAGAGCAGAGTGACAGAGATGAGCTCACAAGGTCTGCTGCTTCTCTTTTCACTGTCCAGTCACAAGCTTTAGGAGGGACAAGGCTGGTAAGTGTGACTTAACTGAAGCAGAGAGGTCTCCTTCCCGGCTAGACAGAGCCAGGCACACCTCAGAGGGAGAAAAATATAACAGCTGCCATGTACATTGAGGAACAGAAGTATTTGAACACCCTGCGATTTTGCAAGTTCTCCATTTTAGAAATCATGGAGGGGTCTGAAATTCACATTGTAGGTGCATTCCCACTCTGAGAGACAGAATTTAAAAAAAAAATTCAGGAAATCCCATTGTATGATTTGTAAAGAATGTATTTGTCTCGCACGGCTGAACATAAGTATTTGAACACCTGAGAAACAGCAAGAATTCTGGCTCCCAAAGACCTGTTACTGCGCCTTTAAAAAGTCCACCTCTACTCCACTCATTAATCTAACTTAGTAGCACCTGTCTGAGCTCTTTAAAGACACCTGTCCACCCCACAGTCAGCCAGACGCCAACTACTACCATGGGCAAGACCAAAGAGCTGTCAAAAGACACCAGAGACAAAATTGTGGACCTCCACAAGGCTGGAAAGGGCTACGGGGCAATTGCCAAGCAGCTTGGTGAAAATAGATCAACTGTTGGAGCAATTGTTAGAAAATGGAAGAGGCTAAAGACGACTGTCAGTCTCCCTCGGACTGGGGCTCCATGCAAGGTCTCACCTCGTGGGGTATCACTGATGATAAGAAAGGTGAGGAATCAGCCCAGAACTACAAGGGAGGAGCTGGTCAATGACATGAAGAGAGCTGGGACCACAGTTTTAAAGGTCACTGTTGGTAGAACACTACGCCCTCATGGTTTCAAATCATGCATTGCACGGAAGGTTCCCCTGCTCAAGTCATCACATGTCCAAGCCCGTCTGAAGTTTGCCAATGACCATCTGGATGATCCAGAGGAGGCATGGGAGAAAGTCATGTGGTCAGATGAGACCAAAGTAGATCTTTTTGGTCTAACTTCAATCGTGTTTGGAGGAAAAAGAAGGATGAGTTGCATCCCAAGAACACCATCCCTACTGTGAAGCATGGGGGTGGTAACATCATGCTTTGGGGGTGCTTTTCTGCGAAGGGGACAGGACGACTGCACTGTATTAAGTAAAGGATGAATGGGGCCATTTATTGTGAGATTTTGAGCAACAACCTCCTTCCCTCAGTCAGAGCATTGAAGATGGGTCGTGGCTGGGTCTTCCAACATGACAACGACCCGAAGCACACAGCCAGGAGAACCAAGGAGTGGCTCCGTAAGAAGCATATCAAGGTTCTGGAGTGGCCTAGCCAGTCTCCAGACCTAAATCCAATAGAACATCTTTGGAGGGAGCTGAAACTCTGTTGCTCAGTGACAGCCCCGAAACATGACAGATCTAGAGGAGATCTATGTGGAGGAGTGGGCCAAAATCCCTATTGCAGTGCAAACCTGGTCAGGAACTACAGGAAACGTCTGACCTCTGTAATTGCAAACAAAGGCTTCTGTACCGAATATTAACACTGATTTTCTCAGGTGTTCAAATACTTATGTTCAGCAGTGCGAGACAAATACATTCTTTACAAATCATACAGTGGGATTTCCTGAATTTTTTTTTTTTAAATTCTGTCTCTCAGAGTGGGAATGCCCCTACAATGTGAATTTCAGACCCCTCCATGATTTCTAAGTGGGAGAACTTGCAAAATCGCAGGGTGTTCAAATACTTCTGTTCCTCACTGTATGTAATTCTTCTGTGTAATTAGGATTCCCTGGAGTTCAGCTTTAACAGTTTAAACGTATATAAACCTCCAAATACTAGAATAAAATCAACCCCAAATACTAGAATAAAATCGACCCCAAGTCATTATAGTTTCCACAAAGGACTTTTTTTCTACATACACACCTGGGAAAAGCATGCATTCACAGTATACAGTATGGTCGATCACAGATAGCGAAGGCTTACCCCATTAGTGTTTTGTGCAGTGCGGCCTGTTCTGTAGCGTTCAAACCTATAAATACAAAACAGCAATGGTCAGGATAACAACACATAGCAGTCACTGGAGTGTGATGAGTAAGTCAACCAACAGGCCTGAACACTGTCACACATGGGAAGGGAGCACACTGTTAACCCTATGCAAGTTCTAATATAGACTGACATGGAACTTATACAGGGATCAGACCCATGACTCTGAAGGAGGAACAGAGCAGAGGGGGAGTGGGAAAAAGTAAAGTACCAGTAGGTGGGGTGAGTGTCCATAAAATGCAAAGCAACACAATTACGTTAACACTCCCCCCCCTTCCCCACCCCAGCGGCTCCCCTATGTGAGCTCCAATACAGAGTGACATGGAGCTCATTTGTGGTTCAGACCCATGGCTCTGTCAGAGGCAAGGGGGGGGGGGGGGGGCTGCATGGCGAGGTGAGTACCAGTAGGTGGAAAGGGTGATTATACAGTGCAAAGCAACATGGTGACTTTAATTTGGTATTGGACAGGGTGAGCAAGGACTGGAGAGACAAAAGGAAAGAGCGGCGGAGAATCAGCAGAGCAGGAGGACCAGGACTGGAGAAACTAGCAGATGTCACACGTGATGGTGTGCAGCATTGGAGCAATATGGTGGGAGGTGAGTGGAGACTAAAGAGAGAGAGGAGGATCAGCAAACCATAGGATTAGCAGAGCTTGGGGTTACTACTTAATGGGGGATCAGCAGAGCTGAGGGTTACTAATGAGTGGGGAATCAGCAGAGCTGAGGGTTACTAATGAGTGGGGAATCAGCAGAGCTGAGGGTTACTAATGAGTGGGGAATCAGCAGAGCTGAGGGTTACTAATGAGTGGGGAATCAGCAGAGCTGAGGGTTACTAATGAGTGGGGAATCAGCAGAGCTGAGGGTTACTAATGAGTGGGGAATCAGCAGAGCTGAGGGTTACTAATGAGTGGGGAATCAGCAGAGCTGAGGGTTACTAATGAGTGGGGAATCAGCAGAGCTGAGGGTTACTAATGAGTGGGGAATCAGCAGAGCTGAGGGTTACTAATGAGTGGGGAATCAGCAGAGCTGAGGGTTACTAATGAGTGGGGAATCAGCAGAGCTGAGGGTTACTAATGAGTGGGGAATCAGCAGAGCTGAGGGTTACTAATGAGTGGGGAATCAGCAGAGCTGAGGGTTACTAATGAGTGGGGAATCAGCAGAGCTGCCGGGTTACTACTGAGCCGGGGATCTGCTGAACGAGGGTACGAATGAGCTGGGGATCTGATGAGCAGGGGTACGAATGAGCTGGGGATCTGCTGAGCAGGGGTACGAATGAGCTGGGGATCTGCTGAGCAGGGGTACGAATGAGCTGGGGATCTGCTGAGCAGGGGTACGAATGAGCTGGGGATCTGCTGAGCAGGGGTACGAATGAGCTGGGGATCTGCTGAGCAGGGGTACGAATGAGCTGGGGATCTGCTGAGCAGGGGTACGAATGAGCTGGGGATCTGCTGAGCAGGGGTACGAATGAGCTGGGGATCTGCTGAGCAGGGGTACGAATGAGCTGGGGATCTGCTGAGCAGGGGTACGAATGAGCTGGGGATCTGCTGAGCAGGGGTACGAATGAGCTGGGGATCTGCTGAGCAGGGGTACGAATGAGCTGGGGATCTGCTGAGCAGGGGTACGAATGAGCTGGGGATCTGCTGAGCAGGGGTACGAATGAGCTGGGGATCTGCTGAGCAGGGGTACGAATGAGCTGGGGATCTGCTGAGCAGGGGTACGAATGAGCTGGGGATCTGCTGAGCAGGGGTACGAATGAGCTGGGGATCTGCTGTGCAGGGGTACGAATGAGCTGGGGATCTGCTGAGCAGGGGTACGAATGAGCTGGGGATCTGCTGAGCAGGGGTACGAATGAGCTGGGGATCTGCTGAGCAGGGGTACAAATGAGCTGGGGATCTGCTGAGAAGGAGTACGAATGATCTGGAGATCTGCGGAACGAGAGTCCTATGAGCTGGGGATCTGCAGAGCAGGTGTATGAATGATCTGGGGATCTGCTGAGCGGGGGTACGAATGATCTGGGGATCTGCTGAACAAGGATACTAATGAGCTGGGGATCTGTTGAGCGGGGATATGAATGATCTGGGGATCTGCTGAACGAGGGTACTAATGAGCTGGGGATCTGCTGAACGGGGGTACTAAAGAGCTGGGAGAATTACTGATCTGGGGGTTTTACTGAGCCCTTTTAAAACAAACAGAAAGTCAACACACACACAGGGCATTTGCGAAGATTCATTAAAGCTTCAAAAAAACATCATCAAAACACTGTAAAAACTCAGAAAAAGTTGAAATTGGTCGACGCTTTCATGTGTGTCAAAGTCACAACAAGTGTAAATGAGCCCCAACCACAACCCCCTCCCTCCCCTCCCAGGCAGCTCATGCTGTACTCATGCTTTATTTGCTCGCCCACTGAGCTGTCCAGATGCTGGGAGTGAAGAGGGGAAGCCCAATGTAAGAATCAAGTCACAACTCCCAGTGTGTCAGTGCTGGGTGATCGATCGACCAGCACCAGTGCTGCCAAGTGACAGCGGGGCCAGTGCATGTGCTGTGTATTCTGCCTTCAATGGTAGGCAGAGTTTGTCCTCGGTGCTATGCTGGCATGTAAACCATCAATAGGATGGAATAGACAATGCTCGCTGTCCTTGTTGGTAACATCTCACCGTACGGATTACAGCTGAAAATAGGAGCTGCAGGGGGAGCCGGGGAAAGTTCGATAGACGAGCTCTGATGCCCAGAGTCTTGATAGGCGAAGGAAAGAAGCTGGCACATTTAGCAGGAAACCATTTGTGACACAGAGAGCTCATGTAGCTACAAATGGACAGGTAGCAGTGTGAAATCCTTCCCACATATGATCCACATGGAACGAGGATGCTGACACATACCTCTCATATCTGAGGAAGACATTGTTCAAGTCATCGTTCACATGGAGCAGTTCCTCGGTCACCTCCTCATTGGACACTCGGGAGATCAGTTCCACAATTCTTTGCTGCATTGCCCTGCAGGTCCTGTTTAGGTCCTATACAAAGCAATATACCTCTGTTAGTTTCATCGAGGGATTCTGACAATACTTATCTGCTGGGATACAGAGCATTTTTGTAAAACTAGAGTTTTCCTTTAAGGCCCAGACTGGCCATTTTCCGACTTCATTCAGTAGGACACCCAACAGGACCAGCCTTACCTGTAGCAGTTCCAGATCGGATGCATCCTCCTGGCCCGGAGTCATCTCTGTTAGCATCTCAGACATGACTTTAGTGTTTCCACGTACTATATCGAGTTCACTCCTCAGGCGGCCGATCTACACAGTAAAACAAACATAAGAAGCGCAGGTCATGTGACTATAAAAAGGTACAAAATGGTATGAAATGCTACATTGCAGCAATGGTCCCATCAAATACACCATCTGAAGATATCAAGTATACTGGTCTAAGCCCAAGCAAACCTTCTGTATTGTTTACTGGAAAGCATTTAGGCTGCATATACAGTAATACATATACCACTCTTCAGGTTTTTTTTTACTTGCTATGTACTGCAGTTAAAAGGGCCTTTGCTGGTCTCTCACGCAAGCAGCAGACGGGTTTAAAGAACTGTTGATTGACGCAGTGTGCAGGGAGGCACACCATACTGCTGTCATATCAACATTGCCGATTGGACAGTGTGTACCAGGTACAAGGTGGTTTGTCAGACTGCTGGCAACCCAGGCCACGTGTAAAAGCAGCGGTCCGACTCTCCAATGCGCACACACCCTCCTGCACACTGCTCTAACACTGCTGTACATAAAAGTGTTAATGCTGCTAATAACAGCAGTCTATAAGGGAGTGTGCCAGACCGCTGGCAACTCAGACCATATGTGTAAAAGCAGCGGTCCGACTCTCCAATGTGCACACACCCTCCTGCACACTGCTCTAACACTGCTGTGCATTGAGTGTTAATGCTGCAAATAGGAGCAGTGTACAAGGGCATGTGTCAGACCACTGGCAGCCCAGGCCGTGTGTGTAAGAGCAGCGGTCCGACTCTCCAATGTGCACACACCCTCCTGCACACTGCTCTAAGACTGCTGTGCATAAAGTGTTAATGCTGCAAATAGGAGCAGTGTACAAGGGCATGTGTCAGACCACTGGCAGCCCAGGCCATATGTGTAAGAGCAGCGGCCGACTCTCCATTGTGAACACACCCTCCTGCACACACCCTCCTGCACACTGCTCTAACACTGCTGTGCATTGAGTGTTAATGCTGCTAATAGGAGCAGTGTACAAGGGCATGTGTCAGACCACTGGCAGCCCAGGCCGTGTGTGTAAGAGCAGCGATCCGACTCTCCAGAGTACACACACCCTCCTGCACACTGCTCTAACACTGCTGTAAATTAATTGCTAACATTGCTAACTGGAGAAAACATAAGGGAGTTTGTGAGACCGCCGGTAACCTAGGCCACATGTGTAAGAGCAGCGGTCTGACTCTCCAGCGTGCACACACTCTCCTGCACACTGCTCTAATTAACACTGCTTTAAATTGAGTGCCAACATTGCTAACTGGAGCATTATACAAGGGAGCTTGTTAGACCGCCAGTAACCCAGGCCACATGGGTGAGAGCAGCGGTCTGACTCTCCAGCATGCAGCCCCCCCCGCACACTGTTCTAATTAACAGTAATATGCATTGAATGGCAATGCTTCTGATTGAAGCAGTGTACAAGGGCATGTGTCAGGCCACTGGCAACCCATACCGTATGTAAGAGCTGAGGTCCGACTCTCCAGCGTGCACACACTCTCCTGCACACTGCTCTAATTAACAGTGATATGCATATGAATGGGCATACCCCTGAGGACGTCCTGTCGCACGAAACGCGTTGGAGGCCTACATTGCTGACATCTCGCCGCCACTACCGAGGCGCGGTGGCCATCTTGGATTAGATGACACCTGCCCCAACTGATGGATGGAGGGAGCTGCAGGAGTAAATCCGGAGCTGTCATTATACCCCCAGATGTGTGATATAAACAGATGTGCTGATTTACTCACAGTCTGGTGAGTGTACATCCATCCGAGGCGGTGGATTCCCTTCATCAATAACCGCACGTTACACTTGCACACTTGGATAAAGGACATTAGCAGTTTTCACTGCCTGCTCTATAATATTTGTGGTCGTCACGGACTCTCAGTGATTTATTTGATAACACTATTCACGCACTTGTCTGCACTTTCAAGTATGATAGAAGATATTTATGTTTCATGAGTTTACAGCGCTGCACGTTTATGATATGGCTATGCATTGAATGTCAATGCTGCTGATTGAAGCAGTGTACAAGGGAATGTGTCAGGCCGCTAACAACCCAGACCATGTATATAAGAGCAGCGGTCCGACTCTCCAATGTGCACACACTCTCCTGCACACTGCTCTAATTAACACTGCTTTGAATTGAGTGTTAATGTTGCTAACTGGAGAAAACATATAACGGAGTTTGGAGACCGTCGGTAACCTAGGCCATATGTGTAAGAGCAGCGGTCCGACTCTCCAGCGTGCACACACTCTCCTGCACACTGCTCTAATTAACACTGCTTTGAATTGAGTGTTAATGTTGCTAACTGGAGCAATGTACAAGGGAGTTTGTCAGACTGCCGATAACCCAGGCCACATGTGTGAGAGCAGTGGTCTCACTCTTCGGCATGCACCCCCCCCCCCCCCCTGCACACTGCTCTAATCAACAGTGCTATGTACTAATCATCAATGCTGCTGTCTCAGACTGATGGCAACCTGGACCAGTGTGTTATGCCAGCACAGGGTATTTTACCCCTTACTGCAGCACATAGCAAGTAACAGGAGCAGCATATTTATTACTGTATACCTAGCCTGACTACATAACCATGATAAATACAGAGGGTTCAATAGCTATATGTTTGTTCCAGATTAGTACATTCAAGCCAAACATGACATTTTTGTTTTAGGCTCACTGGAGGCACACAGTCCCATGGATAAAATATTTAATTCTTGCATCTTTCCTGTACATATGGCTGTCATGGATCTGAAAAACAAAATGCAAAGCAGGTGTCCCCTAGCCCTAAGCAACACCCACTGCCGTTATCACTAGTAAAAAAAATAATGTGTAATATGGCTGTAAAAGGTGATATAAAAGTCATATAAGAGGAAAGGGAAGATTACTATATCAAATCTGCATTGTTTGATTGGCTCATATGAAGAAATTCCTAATATATGAAACAATTCTCCCCACTGACATAAAAAAACAAACAAAAACACAGGCATGTAGTAGCATACACATTTTATTGTTGCATCTTGGCCTAAAAGTTAAGATGTGGCGCTGTACCTGCTCAGAGTTGGCGGTAATTGGTCCGCCCACATTTTGCGGTGGTCCTGCCGGGGTGGTGTATGGTGACTGAGTGGAGGAAATGGTGGAGAATGTTCCAGTGTTGGCCCGCTGCTGGGACTGAGAAGTATGCATGTTCATAGCTGGATCCACTTCTGGTACACTCTATCAAAAACAAAAACATCAAATGTCATACATCTCCCAAAAACAACCAGCAGCAGCCATTTGATCTGCTCAGGCCAAAATGCCATCAGCTTATTGGAGTTATTGGTCTCTCTCAGACGCAGGACACAAATTCAAGCAGCATTCTGTGCCTGGCCACAGAACCAGGCCTGTGCATTTGATAGAACCTTCTGTAAGTAGATATGCATTCGGAACAGGGGCGGACTGACCATTCGAGCACTGCCCGAGGGCCCGGGGTCAGTAGGGGGCCCCATGAAATACCCCTGGTACCTTTTATAGGCTTTTTTTGAGTGTGGGCAAGGAAACAGGGGCCCTATGATCCCCTATTGCCAGGGGGGCCCCATGAGTTGTCAGTCCGCCCCTGATTCGGAATAACAGATTCTGCTTCCAGGGAAATAAAGGAAAAGTCTAAAGGCAATGTCCGGGCAAATCCAGTGCAAACCCGCCACCAACCCTGCCATCCACACATTCACACCTTATTGTTAGACTTCTCTCCTTCAATATGCTGGGCTGAATAAGAGAAATCTTTAGGCCCCTTTCAGATGGGGTGGATCCGTCAGCATGATCTGTCTGCTCAGTGGGGGATCTCTCCGCTGATCCCTGCTGAGCAGGCGGATGACAGGTCAGGTCAGGACTCTGCTGCTGCAGAACGGACAGAGGACACTGCCCGCTGATTACAATGGGACGGTCGTATGGAAACGGACCACCTGTTCGTTTCCGCCCGATTGTCATCCGATCCGCTGGATGGATGGGGAACGGATCCCAATCAGTCTGATTTTGGCAGAAATGATCGGATCTGATGCCAGCGGGTGTCAGCGGCGGTCCATAGAAGTCTATGGATGGGCTGATCATGTCCGCCTGAAAACAGAAAGGCAGACCCCATCAGTCCGCTCGTGTGAAAAGGGCCTTATATGTACAGTGTGACCAGCTTTAGCCTGAAAAGTGGAAATGAATACAGACATCACATCCAAGGACTAGTAAGCTGTGATATATTAAAGCAGAACTAAATTCTCTCAATCAACATAAACTATTTTGAATCCTTATGCTGTTAGAATTACTAAATAGATAGGAAGATAATGTAGCCATGATGCCAGTACATCACAGCCAACCAGGCATAAGGGATTTATCTTCCCTTTCTTTTTGGTCCGCTTGATATCTAAAGTTACCATCGAACTTTTCTCCCCCATAGCATCTCACCAGCATTGGTGTACAGACAGCCCTTCAGTCTGCCACTGGCACGGTTGGGCGGGGCCCCTCCAGGGGACTTTTGGGCGGCACCCATTGTCTCTAAACTTTCCTTCTCCGTTCCTTCTGTCCATCTTTGCTCATGACATTTTTGGCTGCATTTATGGAAACTAATGTCCTTTAATCCTTTGGCGGTTCTTCCTATTCTCCCTACCCCTATATGGGGCAATGCGTCATGCCTCTTGAGCACTTCTGAAGAAGAGATTCTGATTGGTCTCAAAACACGTCAAGTGCAACTCATGTATGATTTATCTCTACATTCCAACTGGAGTATCAGCTTTTGATGATACCGCCATACTTTGTACTGTAACCCACATGTCCTTTAAGGTTGCAAAAATAAAAATTGTTTGTTTTTTAATTGAACTGTCAGTTTACTACTTGTTACATTTTTGCCTTTAAAGTCTCATCAACAAGAGGACTTCTGCACTGTACTTTTTCAGGGATGATGGTACTTCTTGTATTATATCCCTTTCCTTCTTTGTTTAAATTTTTTTTTTTCTTACATTTCTTTGGTTGCTTCCAGGTTTCTGGCCTTGCCAAAATGATGTCATACATACATCCCAGGAGACCCCAAGTATATTTTTTTTCCCCTTTTATCTACAGGAGAGGAGGGCTTTTGTTAACTAAGCACACCCTACTCCCTGCATGCCTGAGCTAAGAGCAAGCGGATTCCAGGAAGTAAATGCTACATGAATCATCTGCCCTTACTCAAGATGGCCACAACTAGAAGTGCTAGGGGATGTTTTTCCAAAGTGATTTCTCAACAAAATAAAGTACGCAGACATGGATGGATGGGGGAGTTAATTAAATAT